>NC_135984.1:27626844-27865031 GCF_053455715.1 Rhinoraja longicauda
CAACAAAACTAAAAAATGGTCAATTCTTGAGTGGCCAAGTCAATCACTCAATCTGAACCCAATTGAGCATGCCTTTTATATGCTGAAGAGAAAACTGAAGGGGACTAGCCCCTAAACAAGCATAAGCAAAAGATGGCTGCAATACAGGCCTAGCAGAGCATCACCAGAGAAGACACCCAGCAACTGGTGATGTCCATGAATCGCAGACTTCAAGCGGTCATTGCATGCAAAGGATATGCAACAAAATACTAAACATGGTTTCTTTCATTTACATGACATTGCTGCGATGTCCCAAACATTATGGTGGGCACTATATACCGTTTGATGAACGAGTTACTTCAAGAGCTAAAACCTCAAATTACTTGCTAAATTAGAGAATTCTCAGTAGCAAAATTAGAGCACAAGATTTTGTGCCTAATTGCCACCGAGCACACAATGCTGGAAGAGCTCACAATGCTGGAGTCTGCTATAATCTCCTTTATAGTTTCAGGATAGAAAATTGGCCAAAAAAAGAGCTAAAACATAAAGGAAGCACGCAAGTACTATGTCCCCAATAAATGTTACAGTTCCTATTGAAAAAACAGGTTTATCACATTAAAGGACTGAAATCCCAAATGACAAAAAGTCATCCTTGACTGTTTCTACAATTAAATCAGCTCCATCTCAAGTATAATTACAGAAACATATATCACAAATCAGTCTTACAAATATCCAAGACACAATTTTTTGCATTCATTTGAAAGAACCTCAACATATCTCACAAAGAAAAGTATTGCTAGATAGGTGCCCAATATTGAATGATGCTTTTACCATATGTATATTGTATGGGTTTATATTGCACCTCCAAACCTTAAAACATTATTTCTATCACCTACCAGTTTCAAATTTAAAGTGAGAATTTGCCAAATTACATTGAATTATCATTCTTCATGATTTAATACCCCAAGCCATCAATCATTCAGATTGATCTTGCATCTGAACTAGAAGATTGCATGTGCTGCCTTTTAAATGCAACATTAAACCAATTAAATCTGCTCTCTCAAGTGGAAGTAAAAGATTAAAGAAGAGGGCAGTTCATCCCGGAAACTTGGTCAAAATTTATTCTTCACTCAACATTACGAAAAGTAGTTTTCCGATCATTATCTCATTACTACATGTGACACCTTGCGGTCAGTAAATTGCAGTGGCAAATAACTCTCTATTTCCTCACAACATAGGAAGAGATTTCGGACATTGCAGTCTCACAGAGCGGTAACATTCTGCCATTTGTTTTTGCAATTCCCATCAAATCCACCCAGATTCTACGATTCCATCGACACATTGGGGACAATTTATCATCACGAATTAATCTGACACTCACACTTCTTCAGAACACAGGAAACACTGGGGCACCTGGAGGAAACCCATGTGGTCAGAGGGAACGTGTGAACTGGGAACAGGATTGAACCCAGGTTACTGGCACTGTGAAGAAGTAGTTTTACCCAGTGTGTCACTGTGTCACCACTTGCAAGAGACTTGAGACATGACATTGAAGGTAGACACAAAATGCTGGAGTAACTCAGTGGGACAGGCAGTATCTCTGGAAAGAAGGAATGGGTGACGTTTCGGGTCGAGACCCTTCTTCAGACTGATGTCAGGGGAATGAGCGGGACAGAGATAGAATGTAGTTGGAGACAGTAAAACTGGTGGGAGAACTGGAAAGGGGAAGGGGATGGAGAGAGAGGGAAAGCAAGGGCTATTTAAAGTTAGAGAAGTCAATGTTCATACCGCTGGGGTGTAAGCTACCCAAGCGAAATATGAGGTGCTGTTCCTCCAATTTGTGCTGGGCCTCACTCTGACAATGGAGGGGGCCCAGGACAGAAAGGTCAGATTGGGAATGGGAGAGGGAGTGAAAGTGCTGAGCAACCGGGAGATCAAGTAGGTTAAGGCAGACTGAGCGGAGGTGTTCAGCGAAACAATCGCCGAGCCTGTGCTTGGTCTCACCGATGTACAGAAGTTAACACCTGGAACAGCGGATACAATAGATGCGGTTGGAGGAGGTGCAAGTGAACCTCTGCGTCACTTGAAAAGACTGTCGGGGTCCTTGGATGGAGTCAAGGGGGGAGAAGGCATGTGAATTTTCTGCGTTTCCGCGGATTTTAAATCCATTTTCCGCCCTAGAGCTCTATCTAACTCTTTCACCCAGGTCGCTAGGGGTTCCGCGAGAAATCCCCCGCGCCCTGGAAGTCTCCCCTAAAATGTGGCACCTAGGCAGCCAATCTCAACCTCATTGGGACTTCCACGGCCGTTCAGTGGATTGAATTTGCAACCTGCGGCCGGGGCCCTGGAACTCCAGCCCAGCTGGAGCCAGCAAAGCTATCCCCATAGCCGGCTTCCTTGTCCTGCTGGATAAACCAGCAAAGCTCTGGAACCAAGAGTGCCAGAAAATCAGTGATGGAACTGTAATGAGTAAATATTAAGTGCAAGATTATATAACTAAATTAATTAAGACAGGGTTAAAATATAAAAACACAGCAGAAAAGCCAATTACCACCTTTTCAGGCTGATTATCAATTAGTCAAGTCAAGTTTATTTGTGCGAATTTACTTCAAAATGTTATTGGTATACAGTGACATATTCATATTATTTTGTAATGCCCGTTTTTACCTTGAAATGCACTAAAAGAGCCTTGAAACTGGTAATTTTGTGTGTAAATTTTCAAAACATTTCCAATATTTTGACCTCCGCTGTACGCCTCATGCAAGCGCTCGGCTCTTTTCCTCTTTTTTTTTAACCTATTATTGCTCTAATTTACTTAATCAATGTTAATTTTTAATATAATTATTTAAGTTTATTCTTAAACATCTCTGGCTATGACAACATTGACAAAACAAGCCATACCTTGCACTGTAGCTGTACTGTACCTCAATAAATGCAAGGCTGTGCCCCAACCTCATGCTCTGTCAAGGTGGCTTAGGGGCATGTTTCAGCAATGCACCAGCTGAGGCCTTGCTATACCTGCCATCTAATTCCAGGAATGGGAACCAGGACAAGTGTGGACTCATGCTACTCATTACTACTTTCCATCCTCCTTCAGCTGATGAATCGCAGATCCTCCACGTTGAAAAATACAAGAAATACTTGCATTGACACAGACAAACATTGTGCTCGGCATGGCAATTTCAGTGTATATCACCTACAGAAGCTTGGCAACACCACCATTAACTGAGGAACATTGGTGCCAGACTGGATCCATGGCAGGAAGTGAGGATCCTACCTAAATGCAATGTTAGCATTTATTTCCAGAGAGCTAGAATACAAAAACAGGGGTGTAATGTTGAGGCTTTATAAGGCACTGGTCAGACTGCATTCAGTGTATTGTGAGCAGTTTTGGGCCCCATATCTGAGGAAGGATGTGCTGGCATTGGAGAGAATCTAGAGGTGGTTTACGAGAAAGATCCGAGGAATGATTGGATTAACATACGATGAATGTTTCAATCCACTGGGTCTGTACTCGCTGGAGTTTAGAAGGAGGGGAGCCTCATTAAAATTTACCGAATAGGGAAAGGCCTGGATAGAATAAACGTGAAGAGGATATTTCTACTAGTGGGAGAGTCCAGGATCAGAGGCCATACCCTCAGAATAAAAGGAGAGTCAGTGGATGTGGTGTACCTCGACTTTCAGAAAGCCTTCGACAAGGTCCCACATAGGAGATTAGTGGGCAAAATTAGGGCACATGGTATTGGGGGTAGGGTACTGACATGGATAGAAAATTGGTTAACAGACAGAAAGCAAAGAGTGGGGATAAATGGGTCCCTTTCGGAATGGCAGGCAGTGACCAGTGGGGTACCGCAAGGTTCGGTGCTGGGACCCCAGCTATTTACGATATACATTAATGACTTAGACGAAGGGATTAAAAGTACCATTAGCAAATTTGCAGATGATACTAAGTTGGGGGGTAGTGTGAATTGTGAGGAAGATGCAATAAGGCTGCAGGGTGACCTGGACAGGTTGTGTGAGTGGGCGGATACATGGCAGATGCAGTTTAATGTAGATAAGTGTGAGGTTATTCACTTTGGAAGTAAGAATAGAAAGGCAGATTATTATCTGAATGGTGTCAAGTTAGGAGGAGGGGGAGTTCAACGAGATCTGGGTGTCCTAGTGCATCAGTCAATGAAAGGAAGCATGCAGGTTCAGCAGGCAGTGAAGAAAGCCAATGGAATGTTGGCCTTCGTAACAAGAGGAGTTGAGTATAGGAGCAAAGAGGTCCTTCTACAGTTGTACCGGGCCCTGGTGAGACCGCACCTGGAGTACTGTGTGCAGTTTTGGTCTCCAAATTTGAGGAAGGATATTCTTGCTATGGAGGGCGTGCAGCGTAGGTTCACTAGATTAATTCCCGGAATGGCGGGACTGTCGTATGTTGAAAGGCTGGAGCGATTGGGCTTGTATACACTGGAATTTAGAAGGATGAGGGGGGATCTTATTGAAACATATAAGATAATTAGGGGATTGGACACATTAGAGGCAGATAACATGTTCCCAATGTTGGGGGAGTCCAGAACAAGGGGCCACAGTTTGAGAATAAGGGGTAGGCCATTTAGAACGGAGATGAGGAAGAACTTTTTCAGTCAGAGGGTGGTGAAGGTGTGGAATTCTCTGCCTCAGAAGGCAGTGGAGGCCAGTTCGTTGGATGCTTTCAAGAGAGAGCTGGATAGAGCTCTTAAGGATAGCGGAGTGAGGGGGTATGGGGAGAAGGCAGGAACGGGGTACTGATTGATAGTGATCAGCCATGATCGCATTGAATGGCGGTGCTGGCTCGAAGGGCTGAATGGCCTACTCCTGCACCTATTGTCTATTGTCTATTGTCTATTGACGTACCCTTAGAAAGGAGATGAGGAGAAATCTCTTTAGTCAGAGGGTGCTGAATCTGCGGAGTTCATTGCTACAGACAGCTGTATAGGTAGATCAGCCTTGATTGAATGTACACTTGATGTGCTGAATGGCCTAATTCTGCTCCTAGAACTTATGAACTTCTCACCTAGCTACCTGTTGCAGACTCATCTGCCGAGATGAGCGACCACTGCATACAATACACAAACCACGTATATGGCCCGACAAAGTTACAAAGTACTCATTAGAGTCTCGATGGTCTCTCTTTGTTTTCAGTGGCCAAGATATTTTAAAAATATTTTTAAAGTGGAGATTGATTGGTTCTTGATTAGTAAGAGCATTAAAGGTTATAGGATTAAGGTAGGAGAATGGAGTTGAAAGGGAAATATAGCTCAGCTATGATTGAATGGCAGGGTCGGCTCAATGGGCCGAATGGCCTAATTCTGTTCCTATGTCTTATGGTCTTGATCAGTCCTGCCTCTCAGCTTTAATATTTCCTTGTAAATCATTCTTGCCCTCTTTTCTGATGTCTCTATATTCTTTTTATAAGACCAGAATTTACTTAGTATTCCATGTGTGGTCCAATTATTAATCAGTACAAGACTGTATTTTATATAGCACAGTGTGCAGACATCAACAGGGAACATGTGGGGTAGGTGAAGACAACCCGAGTACAAAATAAAACATCCTCAATGCCAGTGATTACAAAACTCTTGATTTCCCCACAGGACCAATTTCTTCATGAAGCCAGCTGATCAATGGTGTAGTCCACAGATTTAACACTGTTCAGTAGAAACCAAAATACTTTTCTGACTTTCACATTGAGTTACCCACCTGGATTTGCATCCATTTCTCCCCTTCCACTGATATTCCGTCCTCTGGCTTCATAGTTTGCATCTCTTCTATCCTTACTTCACACCTGTCTCTTCATCTCTGTCCATTTTCCAACCAGCTACCTACCTAAACCCAGATTCGCCTGTATCCACCATCACTCGCCGGGCTTTGTCCAGCCGCCACCTCCCTTCCAGCTTTCCATCTCCCCCGCCCACCCACACCCCAACCATCACAATCAGTCAGTCTGAAGAAGGTTCCTGTCCCGAAACGTCACCTATCCATGCTACCCTGAAATGATGCCTGATCCGTTGAGTCATTCCAGCGCTTTGTATCTCATTTAGTAAAGCAGCGTCTGCAGTTCCTTGTGTCGCTCTTAATCATTTTCCTTCACAAGTACTCCATCATATTACGTAGGACACATTAATGCAGATTGATACACATTAATATTGTTAAAACAATAATGAGCAGTAAATGCAACCTTACCTGACAGGAGACCTGAACCAGAAACACAAGGTCTTTGGTGTCAGCACCATTCCTGCTCACATCACTCTGTTCCTCTGTCAGCACCAGCTATATAATGGCAAAAATTAGAACGGGGAGATGGGTTGGAAGGAAGAGAAATATAAAGAAAAATTAGGTCAACAGAAACAATTCAGCAAATAATGCATGACTGCCCAACAGATACTGCTGACTCCAAAGTGCTCTGCATCTGAAAGTACATTAGAGAAAGTGGATGGGCATCAATAAAGTCGGATGTGGGAGGGGCCAGAGGAAATAGGACAGAATGGAGGTGGGAAAAGAAGTGGTGAATATAGCAAGGGAGAGGACAGTGGAGGTGGGAGTTAACCTCTTGGATGATCGGTGATGTCATAACTCAGCTGATCAATCAGGCCTCTCATCTGTCTATTAATTCCAACCAGACTCAATATTCATTTGAATGGAAATGCAATTCAGAAAGCTAAATTCACACAGGTTCAATCTAAAGTGCTGATAATTTTTAGTTTTCCGGTTAAAGACACACAGCCTCTCCAAATAAAAACCACACCGCACTATTAAAAGAACGATCAGAATCATTTACCCTCATTAATCTTCTGTTGGCTTTTACAATTCTGACCCAGAGTAAAGAAAAGTTGGAATTTACACATCTTAACAAAAATCATATATTCATGCTTTCACTTCCACCCTACAGTGAATTTTGCGAAGAGAAGGACATGCTCTTTGCATTAACTTTGAAGGACTACAACAATGCTTGGATGACTTTTGTGAAACACGGGGTTTTAGTAAGGAGGAAAATCTCATGGATCATGTCAAATGTCTGTTCTGACGATGTGCATTTATTAGTTAACAAAAGGTTCTCTAAATAAAGCTGTGAATGATCAAAGCTCAACATGCATCAGGCAGCTCCCCATCATGAGGGAGAATCCCACTGCACCCATGCACTTACCCTTTACTAACAATGTCTTTCTCACAATATGCAGACCAGCAGAGGTCTAGCAGCTCTGGGTTATGTCCAGACACAAACTAAAAGGTAGAACAGTAGAACAAGTAAAAGATTCATCCTCCACATGCTAGTACGAAAGGCAAAAGATCAGTCTGTAAAAATCCATCGCCTGCATCGAGCAACGTTCATAATGTTCATCCGGATGGCTCACAACCCACGGCTGAGCCCGTTAACCCGGTTCTGTGCTGCCCGTTTCATGCTCAATTTGCTTAGCTAAGGCAGCTGCTCTGTAAAAGCAACAGTCCCACAGGACGGGGAACGACAGCATGGAGCTCGGCAGCAGCCAAGAGCAACACAGGAATACGTGCAGCAATGATTTGCCTGCCAGACATTTCACTGCTCAAACAACTCAGTGGGGACATGAACGGTTCACGTAAGAGTCTTTATCCAAAACATGACATTTGCTCATTAAATAAAAACGAGGCTTGGCTTCTGAGCAGCTATGCAGCACTGTTGAGATCGATTGTGTGTGGAAACTCATGTTGGGACTTAGTCAGAAAGCATAATTCCTTTTAAACCAGAAAGGCAGAGGTTTGCTGAGTCCTGATATTTTTATTCTAATTCATTCTTCTTCATTTTTTTTACTGGAATAGGAATTATTTCAATTGAACCAAACACGGGGCTTATATAAGCTGGTCTTCAGCTTCCGGTAATGGATTTCATGCTCGTTGACTGCCCCTTCTCCTCCCCCTCCCATGAACAAATTGCACATGGCATTGACCTCCCGCAGCACTTCTCTATTTAAAGTGAAATCCAACAAAGACCAACAATAAGCTGGCTCCAAGTTTAAAGTCCAGTTTTAAAGGTTATCCTGAAGTACACTTCAGAAATACAAAAACTAGTTGAGACAACGTGGGCAGAAAATGAAAGGCAGTTTGAATTAGGCTGTGCCAGTCTTCATGTGATTCTACTACATGAGGATTCAAGCAAATTGAAGCCTATTAACCCTTTCAGAATAACCGTAGAACTGCTCCACAATCTGAATGGCAGAAGGTGTGCTGATCACAGTAAATGAATTGCCTGAAACTCTAGACATTCACCAACTCAGAAACCCAATGAGTGATTTAAAAGGGGGGCCTGCAAAGGGTTATTGCCGCTGGGCTCGTTCAAAATCATTGATGCATTTCACCCGTGGGGTTAGAAAGGACATATCAGGTTCGCAACTTCGCTGGTAAAATTCTGCTATTTCTTCCTTCCAACTCAGGCAACAAAGCCATAATCTATTATGCTCCATAGGGACCTCCGAGTTATAATCCAGAGAGATGAAGAGCTACTTGGGAAGTTAGCTGCAATAAGACTAACCAAATATTTCCTTTCATTGGATCGCGCAGTAAATTAAAATTTATAACATGAATTTTAACAACAACTGTGTTACCGCTAATCCATCCCCCACTTCAGATCAAGCAAGACAAACCTGCACACAAATCAGTGAATCTTTTCTGTGTGTAAGAAGGAACTGCAGATGCTGGTTTAAACCGTAGTCACAAAAAGCTGGAGTGACTCAGCGGGTCAGGCAGCATATTTGGAGAGAAGGAGTGGGTGACATTTCGGGCTGAGACCCTTCTTCGGATTGAAAGTCACAGGAACAGGAAATGAGAGATATAGACGATGATGGAGAGAGATATAGAACAAATGAATGAAAGATATGCAAAAAGTAACAATGATAAAGGAAACAAGGCCTTCGTTAGCTGTTTGCTGGGTGAGAACGAAAAGCTGGTGTGACTTGAGTGGGGGAGGGATAGAGAGAGAGGGAATACAGAGGTTACTTGAAGTTAGAGAAATTAGATTCATACCCTTGGGGTGTAAGCTGCCCAAGCGAAATATGAAATGCTGTTCCTCCAATTGGCATTTTGTCTCACTATGACAATGGAGGAGGTCTAGGACAGAAAGGTCAGTGTGGGAATAGGAAGGGGTTTAGCAACCGGGAGTTCAGGTAGGTCCAGACGGACTGAGCGAAGGTATTCAGTGAAATGATCGTCCAGTCTATGTTTGGTCTCGCCGATGTATAGGAGCCCACATCTTGAACTACGGATACAGTAGATGAGGTTGGAGGATGTGCAAGTGAACCAGGTTTTGGCACCATTTTCAAAGTCCAAGGTGCTTTAAGTGCAGCTGGCCATTAAGCCCTGTTGTCCTGGTGGTGTTGCCTGGCCAAATGAAGTTCTAGGCGTCCTGTGAGACATGAACTATTTGTCTTTCCACGGGTGCTGCCTGAGCTACTGAATATTTCCAGCATTTTCTGATTTTGCTCCAAAATGGATGCGCTTTCAGTATAGACAGACTGACCAATGGAATTTTTTTCTTTCTAATTTAACATCCATTAAACATATGGGCACCATGTGCCAGTCCTTTGTTTACACAGAGGTCTGGCATCTCCACGCTGGCATCACAGCTGAAGACTCTAAACCACCTGAGATTCCCAGTCTTCATGGTCATCCATTATAACCATTCTTTAGGGGGAAAATCACATATGAATGCACTGTAGACACCCTCTCTGTTAAACAGATCACTAGAATAAGTGGAGAGAGCTGGGCACCAAATCTAAGCTATTTACAAATCAAACATTGCCATACTTATGCTAAAGCACAGGGCATCTGTCAGAGCAAGTGTCAGCGCAAGCAAGCATCAGCGTGATCTACACTTCCAGGCTAGGGAGTGGGGAGCAATGTCCAAAGAGAGAATATCATTGCATAACACCCACAGGTTTTCAGCTGTATAACTTATTTTCATACCTTGTCAGTGCCACCCCAATCAAGGCATCTCAAGGTTAATCATAGCCAACATTCTTCTCAGAAATCTACTTTCAATTGCACTACTATGCATTTACTGGGGCCCACTCCGTTTCTTTGTAAACCTGCAACTTTGCTTTATTAATGGCTCCATCTTTAGATAAGAAAAAAGAACCACATGCAAGCATTCACAGTTGGTATTAAATACCACGAGGGCAATTCTGCCTACATGTTCTTGCTGCAGAATCAGATTACAGGCCTTCAAGAAACGAACAATCTGACGAAAAGTCCACGAGTTTTGGGTACTGTAGGAATCCCAAAGCATAGTGGACGGGGATAGGGAATTACAATCAGCACTGTACAGGGAGTGAACAGTTCCCGAATACTAAATAACACAATGGCGCGGCGGGAGAGTTGTTACCTTAGAGTGCCAGAGACCCGGATTCAATTATGACTACGGGTGCTGTCTGTACGGAGCTTGTACGTACTCCCCGTAACCGCATGGGTTTTCCCCTTGTGTTCCAGTTTCTCCCACATTCCAAAGACGTACAGGGTTGTAGGTTAATTGGCTTCGGTAAATATTGTAAATTGTCCCTAGTGTGTACAATAGTACAAGTGTACGGGGTGATCGCTGGTCAATACAGACTTGGTAGGATGAAGGGCCTATTTCCGAAGTTAGTTTAGAACTCCCTAGTAAAGAATCAGATCATGCCTGTGAATGAGTATGATGGTTATGAACTGTTGCAGTCCATATGCACAACGTATGAAAGGTCACTCACTCCAAGCAGTATTCCACACACAACCAGATAAGATACAGCTAAATCATATTACACTTCTTGATTAAGTAGAAAATGGAGACACAAGAAACTGTGAAACTTGAGCAAAACACAGTGCTGGAGGAACTCAGTGGGTCAGGCACGGGGGGGGGGTATGGCCAGATGTGGTTTTGTGCCAAATCCTGACCCCCTGAGTTCCAGTACTTTGTGTTGTGTTTGTAGAAAATGATCAGGTTTCTCCCCATGCCTAAACTGTCCAATCCCCATCACCAAGAAATGCAAACTGGGAACACAGAGCTTTCATTGAATTAAAAGAGAACTATGTCTGAAGATTTATTGTTCATTTCCCCTCTTAATTCCCATATGAATATCTCTTTAATGAGAAAGGAAGTTTACATCCTCCCCTTTTTGTACGCATTAAAAGTGTAAAAGCCTCTGCAGCATCGAGCCAACTCAGCACAAGGTTTGAAGGTCGAGCATCGATCTAACTTGCAACCATGCTGCCACAATGGCAACATGACTGGAGGTTCCTCATCACTGCAGTTCTCAGTTGGGGCAATCACAGGGCTATCGTGGCGATTGGCTTTTAATAGAACATCTGTTGGAATGGACAGGCTTTAGAGAACCAACACATTCTTTAATCAAGTCTCAACAGAGTTAGGTTGAATCAAATCATCAGAATGTTACTCTTCAGTTCACAGAAATGCATTACACTACGTGACACCCAGTTATACTTCAGAAGCCAGTACAAGGGCCACCTGTAATATAAGGGTTAAACAGACCGTGAGCTGAAATGGAGTTGTGAGCTCATTTAGCAGCACCATGGTTCTACCATGAGAGTTTGAGCTTCATCTTCAGAGGAGGGGGAAGGAGAGGGAGAGGGAGAGGGAGGGGGAGGGGGAGGGGGAGAGAGAGGGAGAGAGAGAGAGAGAGAGAGAGAGAGAGAGAGAGAGAGAGAGAGAGAGAGAGAGAGAGAGAGAGAGAGAGAGAGAGAGAGAGAGTTTCTTTACTGATAGTTGATAGTTTGTATTTTAATTGCGTTCGCTTTAATAAATAATTCTTTGTGCTCTTCACCATTTGCTTCCTCCATTCATTGATCTGAATCCTTGAATGCTGCATATATTTCATTACACCACCCAAACTGCAGCATTCTCACAGCTAATTCCAAACTCACTGCAAAGATTTTCCTTCCAATGGTTAGTTTTAAGTCCAAGCATTTTATGTGAATATTGAAGCTGAATTGGCAAAACATTCTGATAAGTCTCGGGCTTAACCTAGTGGGCCAAAGTGCTCATGTTCTTTCCAAAAGCATCAAACAGGCAATCCAGAGAGCTGAGAAATCTTGCAGCAATGCACATTGCCACTCAGCACAGAATGACAACTGAATATGGCACCTTCAGCCAGTAACATGCAATGCTAGATTTTGCCCATGGGCAGTGTGGAGCGTGTTTAGATCTGCATCATTGCCACGTCAGGGAGACTGACAAGCTCCAGTAGAAGCGACTGAGTGAACCAAACAGGCATTAAGTTAACACAAGTATTTTAGTTTTAGTTTAGAGATACAGCGCGGAAACAGGCCCTTCGGCCCGCCAAGTCCGCACCGACCAGCGATCACCTCACGTTAACACTATCCTACACACACCAAGCCAATTAACCTGCATACCTGCACGTCTTTGGAGTGTGGGAGGAAACCGAAGATCTCAGAGAAAACCCACGTGGTCACGGGGAGAACGTACAAACTCCATACAGACAGCACCCGTAGTCGGGACTGAACCCGATCTCCGGTGCTGCAAGCGCTGTCAGGCAGCAATTCTACTGCTGCGCCACCGTGACCGTACGAATTTTGCTTGGCATAACATTCCAAAGGCAGTGAGCTGAGGTCCCCTCAACATCGCCCTACACACACGCAAGCACAGAAAAGTGAAAACACGCTGGTGCTCCCGGTCAGCAGTGGTGAGTACCTACCGACAGTGGTCCGAGGAGGGACAAACCACAAACCAGCGACAGGGTGTTGGGCGCCCAAGGCTCATCGATGTGCGAGGGCAACGAAGGCTATCCTATCTGGTCCAAACCGACAGAAGGTCTACTGTGGCACATCACAGCAAATTGTAATAGTGGTCATGGGAGGAATGTGTCACAATACACAGTGCATTGCACCCTGCTGCGTATGGGGCTGCACAAGGGGGACCAACAGCATATTAGACAGGTGGTCATAACGTTTTGGCTCATCAGGTCATAATGTTTTGGCTAATCGGTGTATATCTGCTTATCCACACACTTCCCTTGCTTCACAGAAGGGACTGGGAATAAAGGGAATGGAAGTGAGAGCTGTGTTTGCTCTTCCTGCAGGATGTAGGACATCAGGGATATTTCCACTGTTCCTGGTGGCTAGACCTTTTAGTTTAGTTTAGAGACACAGCATGGAAACAGGCCCTTTGGTGCACTGAGTCCACACCAACCAGTAATCCCCACACATTAACACCATCCTACACACACTGGGGACAAGTTACATTTATTCCAAGCCAATTAACCTACCAACCTGTACGTCTTTGGAGTGTGGGAGGAAACCGAAGATCTCAGAGGAAACCCATGTGGTCACAGGGAGAACGTACAAACTCGGTACCGACAGCACCCATAGTCGGGATCAAATCCGGGTCCCCGGCTCTGCAAGCGCTGTAAGGCAGTAACTCTACCGCTGTGCCACCGTGCCGCCTTAACATGCTGGAAGTGTGGCCAACTCCAGCTCCTGACTGCAGAGAACCGATGGAGCCGAGGCTGGCTTGCTGTAGAGCCAATGGGATGCAGAAAATAAGGTAGATTGCACTCAGTCTGAAGAAATGTCTCAACACGAAACATCACCCATTCCTTCTATCCAGAGATGCTACCTGGCCCGCAGAGTTACTCCAGCATTTTGTGTCTATGCACATTTGGTGAGTTATTCACAACCAAGGGTGAAGAGAGAGAGAGAGAGATGGGTGACCACCAGAAAGAGCAGCAAGTGCAGGCTGGTAATACTGGAGTCCCTGTAGTCATTGTAGTCACTTCTCTCGTAATCAGGTTCAGACTCAAATTAAGGCACAAAGTTGAGGAGTAACTAAGCAGGTCAGGCAACATGGATAGGCGACGTTCGGGTCAGCACTCTTCTTTAGACGGATTGTAGTGGGGAGGGAGGGGGCAGGAGAATTGGAAGCGAAGTGAGGACAAGACAAAGTTTGAAAAGGGACAGGTGGTCACAGGTAGGTACAGGCAAGGGGGATTTTGGACTGACAGATGATTGGACAAAGACAAAAAGTGTGAGATAAGAGGCACAAAGTGTAAAGCCAGAGAAAGAAACATAGGCGGAAAGGAGGGGGCTGAAGGGGAAAGGGAGAATTGGATGCGCATCCAGGCAAGGCACAGGGAAAAGGTTGTTGGGGGAAGTGGGGGAGGTGTTGTGGAACCTGGACCCAGTGTAATACTGTCTTGCAAGAATTGTTCACATGCCGATTACTCTCTTGGTTCTTGAAGTCATCCCCCATCCCAAGGGACTGCCTAAGAAGATGTCTTTTAGATTTTTTACAAATGTGTAGATGAACATGGACGCATAGTTTTATTGTTTTTGAGTTTGATTTTAGATTAATTTTATCTTGTCTCATAAACAAGTGAATAAAGACTCAAAACTGACCTTAAGAGGGATTATTTTACTGATATTAGACTACATAGGACATAGGTCTGAAACATCACCCATTCCTTTTCTCCAGAGATGCTGTCTGACCCACTGAGTTACACCAGTTTTTAAAATCTATCTTCGGTTTAAACCGGCATCTGCAGTTCCTTCCTGCACACCTATGTCTATAGAATAATGCAGCGCAGGAACTGGTTTACTTGAGTCTAGTTTGGAGATGCAGCGCGGAAACTGGACCTTCGGCGCACCGACTCTGCACCGACCCCCGCACATAACACTACCCTACACACACTTGAGAAAATGTTACATTTATACCAAGCCAATTAACCTACAAACCTGTACGTCTTTGGGGTGTGGGAGGGAACCGAACATCTCATGGAAAGCCCACGCAGGTCACGGGGTGAATGTACAAACTTGGTACAGACAAGCACCCGTGATCAGGATTGAACCTGGGTCTCTGGCGCTGTAAGGCAGTAACTCTACCGCTACGCCACTGTGGTTCTTTGGGCCACAATGTCTGTATCGAACATAATTTAAGATAAATGAGTCTGCAGAAGGGTCTTAACCCAAAACATCACCTTTTCCTTTTCTCCAGAGATGCTGTCTGACTCGCTGAATTACTCTAGCTTTTTATGTCTATCTTCGGTTTAAACCAGCATCTGCCATCCCTTCCTACACAAACTAATTTCATGTGCCTTAACCTGATCCTTATCCCTCTATTCCCTGCTTATCGAAAAGTCTCTTAAATACCATTATTGTAATTACCTCCACCACCACCCCTGGCAGCTCATTCCAGGCATCCACCACCATCTGTGTATAAAATCCAGCCCCATGCATTTCTTTTAAACTTTGCCCCTCTTGCCTGAAAGTGATAGTCTGACATTTCCACCCTGAGAAAAAAGTTCTGTCTACTCTACCACGGCCTCTCATAATTTTATATACTTCTATCAAGTCTGAACATTCATTGTTCGAGAGAAAATAATCCAAGTTTGTCCAACTCTCCTTGTAGCTAATGCCCTCTAATTGAAACAGCATTCTGGTAAACTTCCTCTGTCCCCTCTCCAAGGCCTCTACATCCTTCCTGTAATGGGGCGATCAGAACTGCACACAATACTCCAAATGCAGACTAACCAGACTTATAGAGCTGCATTATAACTTCTTGACTCTTAGATAATGTCATTCCCAGTGACCTTTCTGTCCTGGGCCTCCTTTGTCAGAGCGAGGATAATCGCAAATTGGAGGAACAGCATCTCATATTTCACTTGGGCAGCTTACAACCCAGTGGTATAACATATAACATATAACATATAACAACTACAGCATGGAAACAGGCCTGTCCGGCCCTGCCAGTCCACGCCGACCATTCTCCCTGACCTAGTCTCATCTACCTGCACTCAGACCATAACCCTCCAATCCCCTCCTATCCATATACCTATCCAATTTACTCTTAAATAATAAAATCGAGCCAGCCTCCACCACTTCCACCGGAAGCCCATTCCATACAGCCACAACCCTCTGAGTAAAGAAGTTCCCCCTCATGTTACCCCTAAACCTTTGTCCCTCAATTCTGAAGCTATGTCCCCTTGTTGGAATCTTCCCCACTCTCAAAGGGAAAAGCCTACCCACGTCAACTCTGTCCGTCCCTCTCATAATTTTAAAAACCTCTATCAAGTCCCCCCTCAACCTTCTACGCTCCAAAGAATAAAGACCCAACCTGTTCAACCTCTCTCTGTAGCCTAAGTGCTGAAACCCAGGCAACATTCTAGTAAATCTCCTCTGTACCCTCTCCATTTTGTCGACATCCTTCCTATAATTTGGCGACCAGAACTGCACACCATACTCCAGATTCGGCCTCACCAATGCCCTGTACAATTTCAACATTACATCCCAACTTCTATACTCGATGCTCTGATTTATAAAGGCAAGCATACCAAATGCCTTCTTCACCACCCTATCCACATGAGATTCCACCGTCAGGGAACAATGCACAGTTATTCCCAGATCCCTCTGTTCCACTGCATTCCTCAATTCCCTACCATTTACCCTGTACGTCCTATTTTGATTTGTCCTACCAAAATGCAGCACCTCACATTAAACTCCATCTGCCATCTTTCAGCCCACCCTTCCAAAAGGCCCAAGTCTCTCTGTAGACTTTGAAAATCTACCTCACTATCAACTACTCCACCTATCTTAGTATCATCTGCATATTTACTAATCCAATTTGCCACACCATCATCCAGATCATTAATGTAAATGACAAACAACAGTGGACCCAACACAGATCCTTGGGGCACTCCACTAGACACTGGCCTCCAACCTGACATACAATTGTCAACCGTTACCCTCTGGTATCTCCCATTCAGCCATTGTTGAATCCATCTTGCAACCTCACTATTAATACCCAACGATTTAACCTTCTTAATCAACCTTCCATGTGGAACCTTGTCAAATGCCTTACTGAAGTCCATATAGACAACATCCACAGCCTTGCCCTTATCAATTTCCCTGGTAACCTCTTCAAAAAATTCAAGAAGATTAGTCAAACATGACCTTCCAGGCACAAATCCATGTTGACTGTTTCTAATCAGGCCTTGATTATCCAAATAATTATATATATTGTCCCTAAGTATCTTTTCCATTAATTTTCCCACCACAGACGTCAAACTAATAGGTCTATAATTGCTAGGTTTACTTTTAGAACCTTTTTTAAACAAAGGCACAACATGCGCAATGCGCCAATCTTCCGGCACCATCCCTGTTTCTAATGACGTTTGAAATATTTCCGTCATAGCCCCTGCTATTTCTGCACTAACTTCCCTCAATGTCCTAGGGAATATCCTATCAGGACCTGGAGACTTATCCACTTTTATATTCTTCAAAAGTGTCCGTACCTCCTCTTCTTTAATCATCCTAATTTCCATCACTACTCTACTTGTTTCGCTTACCTCACATAATTCAATATCCTTCTCCTCGGTAAATACCGAAGAAAAGAAATTGTTTAATATCTCCCCCATTTCTTCCGGCTCAGCACATAGCTGTCCACTCTGACTCTCTAATGGACCAATTTTATCCCTCACTATCCTTTTGCTATTGACATATCTGTAGAACCCCTTGGGGTTTACTTTTACATTACTTGCCAAAGCAGCCTCATATCTTTTTTTCGCTTTTCTAATTTCCTTTTTAAGATTCCTTTTACATTCTTTATATTCCTCAAGAACCTCATTTACTCCCTGCCGCTTATATTTATTGTATATCTCCCTCTTTTTCCGAACCAAGTGTCCAATTTCCCTGGAAAACCACGGCTCTTTCAAATTATTATTCTTTCCTTTCCACCGAACAGGGACATAAAGACTCTGTACTCTCAAAATTTCACCTTTAAATATCCTCCATTTCTCTATTATATCCTTTTCATAAAACAACAATTTCCATTTCACTCCTTTTAAATCCTTTCTCATCTCCTCAAAATTAGCCTTTCTCCAATCCAAAATCTCAACCCTTGGTCCAGATTTGACCTTCTCCATAATGATATTGAAACTAATGGCATTATGATCACTAGACCCAAAGTGCTCCTCAACACATACCTCCGTCACCTGACCCATCTCATTTCCTAACAGGAGGTCCAACACTGCCCCTTCTCTGGTAGGCACCTCTACGTATTGCTGCAAAAAACTATCCTGCACACATTTTACAAACTCCAAACCATCCAGCCCTTTAACAGAATGTGATTCCCAGTCTATATACGGAAAATTGAAATCACCCACAATCACCACTCTGTGCTTACTACTAATATCTGCTATCTCCTTACATATTTGCTCTTCCAATTCTCGTTCCCTATTTGGCGGTCTATAATACACCCCTATAAGTGTTGCTAAACCTTTCTCATTTCTGAGTTCCACCCAAACAGCCTCCTTAATCGAGCCTTCTAGTCTGTCCTGCCAAAGCACTGCTGTGATATCCTCCCTGACAAGCAATGCAACACCCCCACCTCTTGCCCCTCCGATTCTATCACATCTGAAATAATGAAATCCTGGAATATTTAATTGCCAATCGCAACCCTCCTGCAACCATGTTTCACTGATCGCCACAACATCATACTTCCAGATGTCAATCCAGGCTCTAAGCTCATCCACCTTTCTTACAATGCTCCTAGCATTAAAATATACACATTTAAGGGACCCATCATTTCTTATTCTCAGTTTATTTCTTTTCCCTTCTTTCTCTCCTACATATTGGGTCTGAGTGTTTCCCTTTTCTGCCTCCTGCCTCACACACTGCCTATTAGCTATCTGTGTTTGAGTCCCTCCCCCCAACCGTACTAGTTTAAAGTCTCCGCAGTTATTTTAGCAAATCTCCCCGCCAGGATATTGGTTCCCCTCGGGTTCAGATGCAACCCGTCCTTTTTGTACAGGTCATACTTCCCCCAGAAGAGGTCCCAATGATCCAGAAACTTGAAACCCTGCTCCCTGCACCAGTTCCTCAGCCACGTATTTATCCTCCACCTCACTCCATTCCTATTCTCACTATCGCGTGGCACAGGCAGTAAGCCTGAGATTATTACTTTGGAAGTCCTTTTTTTTAACTCTCTTCCTAGCCGCCTGAATTCTCTTTTCAGGACCTCTTCCCTTATCCTACCTATATTGTTGGTACCTATATGTACCACGACCTCTGGCTCCTCTCCCTCCCCTTTCAGGATATCCTGGACACGCTCAGACACATCCCGGACACCGGCACCAGGGAGGCAAACCACCATCCGGGTCTCCCGACTGCGTCCACAGAAACGCCTATCTGACCCCCTCACTATAGAGTCCCCTATTACTACTGCTCTCCTCTTCCTTTCCCTACCCTTCTGAGCAACAGGGCCGGACTCCTTGCCAGAGGCCCGGGCACCGTCGTTGCCCCCAGGTAGGCTGTCCCCCCCAACAGTACTTAAACAGGAGTACTTATTTCCAAGGGGTACAGCCACCGGGGTACTCCCTAGTCCCTGCCTCTGTTCCTTGAATATTGATTTCTCGAACTTCAAGTAACCCCTGCACTCCCTCTCTCTCCATCCCTCCCCTCCCCATGCAAGTCAGACCAGGTTCCCATTCTCACCTAGCAAACAACTAACAATGGCCTGTTTCCTTTATCATCGTTACTTTTTTGCATATCTTTCATTCATTTGTTCTTCATCTCTCTACTTCACCGATTATATCTCTTGTTTCCCTTTCCCCTGACTAGTCTAAAGAAGGGTCTCGACCTGAAACATCCCCCATTCCTACTCTCCAGAGATGTTGCCTGTCCCGCTGAGTTACTCTAGCATTTATGTCTATCCCCAACCAATAAAGGCAAGCATACCATAAGCTTTCTTTACCACTCTATGTGCTATCACTTTCAGGGAAAAATGTACCTGGACTGCAAGTTCCTCCTGCACATCAATGTTGTTAAGGATCTTGCCATCAATCATACACCTTCCCCTTACATTCAAGCTCCAAAAATGCAACACCTCACACTTGCTTGGATTAAATTCCATGTATCGTTTTTCCACCCACTTCTGCAGTTACATCACTAATCTCATTGTGAAGTGTCATATCAACTGTTCCATCTCCCTGGTTAATGGTGAAATAAAATAATGATTGAATATTTCTACCAACTCCACTTTGCACCCTGTGATATTTCCAGTCTATTCTTTCATGGCTCTCTTCCCATCCCAACCTTTTAGCTAATGTGCCTGCAAAGGTTTATGCTAATTTTATATGTTCCTTGATAATGTGATTTCATGCTTCTACTTAGCCTTCTTAATTGGTTTTTGGCATCCTTCCTAACTTCAAGATGCACTCCTCAATCATTGCCCATTAGATATTCCCCACTTCCATTCCTAGCCCCTCAAAATCAGCTTTTCTCCAATCCATCAGTATCATTGTCATCAAGGCTGATCTTTTATCATTGTGCAGCACATCATATTATGATGCATTGATGTTTCCTTACCGTCTTGTCTTTTCATTACCATATCCAAAAGTGAATGCTCCCTGCTTTCTATTTACAGATTACGTACATATTGTAGGAATCTATTCCCATATGCTCTTTACCTACCAATAAAACTGTGCTAGGAATTAATGTTAAAAACCATGAAGAGGTTAATTTAACAATGCTGCATGAGGTTTTCAAAAGAAAGAGTTCATCATTGCCTTTGAATTCATAGGCAGTGAGGGAGAGGGACTATTGAATTCAGAGCCCCTTCAAGAGTATTTCATTGTCATATGTCCCAAAATAGAACAATGAAATTCTAAAGGAACACAACAGACCTATGAACATAGTACTCTGTAAACCATTATAAACAAAAAAATAGTTCAGCATATGTAAAAAAACAAAAAATAATAGCGCAATGACAAAAACAATGCCCCCCTCCAGTCTATGTGTTACTGGGCTTATTTGGAGGTGGTAATGTTTTTAATAGCCTGATGGTTATTGGGAAGAAGCTGTTTCAGGCTCCCATACCTTCCCCAAGGCAGGAGTGCAATGAGTGTGGCGCCAGGGTGGTGTGGGTCTCTCATGATACTGGCTGTCGTTCTGAGGCAATGACTTGTGTAGATCCCTTCAATGGTGGAGAGGTCAGTACCCACGATGGACTGAGCAGTGTTCACCACTTCATGCAATATTCTTCATTCACGGGCGTTCGAGTTACCGAACCAGGGCGTGATGCAACCAGTCAGTATGCTCTCTACTGTATACCCGTTGAAGTTCAAGAGAGTATTCATTGACACTGGGTGGCAGTGTAAACTGTGAAGAGGATGTTAGGAGGTTGCAGGGTGATCTGGACAGGTTGAGTGAGTGGGCAGATGCGTGGCAGATGCAGTATAATATGGATAAATGTGAGGTTATCCACTTTGGCAGCAGAAACAAGGAGGCAAATTATTATCTCAATGGAGTTAGGTTAGGTAAGGGGGAGGTGCAGCGAAACCTGGGTGTCCTTGTACACCAGTCACTGAAAGTTGGCATGCAGGTACAGCAGGCAGTGCAAATAACTAATGGCATGTTGGCCTTCATAACAAGAGGATTTCAGTATAGGAGTAAAGAGGTTCTTCTGCAGTTGTACAGGGCCCTGGTAAGACCACATCTGGAGTATTGTGTGCAGTTTTGGTCTCCTAATTTGAGGAAGGACATCCTTGTAATTGAGGCAATGCAGCATAGATTCACGAGATTGATCCCTGGGATGGCAGGACTGACATATGAGGAGAGATTGAAAAGACTAGGCTTGTATACACTGGAGTTTAGAAGGATGAGAGGGGATCTTATAGAAACATATAAAATTATAAAAGGACCGGACAAGCTAGATGCAGGAAAAATATTCCCAATGTTGGGCGAGTCCAGAACCAGGGGCCATGGTCTTAGAATAAAGGGGAGGCCATTTAAAACTAAGGTGAGAAAAAACTTTTTCACACAGAGTTGTGAATTTGTGGAATTCTTTGCTACAGAGGGCAGTGAAAGCCAAATCACTGGATGGATTTAAGAGAGAGTTAGATAGAGCTCAAGGGGCTTGTGGAATCAAGGGATTTGGGGAGAAGGCAGGCACAGGGTATTGATTGGGGACGATCACGCATGATCACAATGAATGGCGGTGCTGGCTCGAAGGGCCGAATGGCCTCCTCCTGCACCTATTTTCTGTTTCTATGACATACAGAGTCTTCCCAATCTTCTAAGGAAGTAGAGGTGTTGATGGGCTTTCTAATTGCATCAGTGTGCTGGGCCCAGGACAGATCTTCAGAGGTATGCACGACCAGGAAGTTGACGTTTTTGACTCTCTCCACCACCATGTTGACAAAGACAGGTTTGAGGATCCTCGGCCTTGCTCTTCTAAAGTCAATCATTTCCTTGATGAAAGGAGTCTGAAGAAGGGTTGCGAACCGAATCACCACATTCCTTTTCTCCACTGCCTGACCCAGAGTTACTCCAGCATTTTGCATCTATCTTCAATATAAACTGGCATCTGCTGTTCCCTCCAACACAATCATTTTCTTGGTTTTACTAAAGTTCAGAGCAAGGTTATTGTTCTGGCACATTCATAAGGTCATAAGTGATTGGAGCAGAATTAGGCCATATGGCCCATCAAGTCTACTCTCTGCTATTCAATCATGGCTGATTTATAGCTCCCTCCTAACCCCATTCTCCTGCCTTCTCCCAAAACCCCTGACACCCACACTAATCAAGAATCTATCTCTGCCTTAAAAATATTCATTGACTGCCTCCACAGCCTTCTGTGGCAAAGAATTCCACAGATTCACCACCCCCTGACTGAAGAAATTCCCCCTCATCTCCTTCCTAAAGGAGCATCCTATAATCCTGAGGCTATGACCTCTAGTCCTAGACTCTCCCACCAGTGGAAACATCAGCTCCACATCCACTCTATCCAAGCCTTTCACTATTCGGTATGTTTCAATGCTGTCCCCCCCCAACCCGCATTCTTCTAAACTCCAGTGAGTCATGTCATGTGCCGTCATGTGTTAACCCATTCATGTGTTAACCCACTCATTCCTGCGATCATTCTTGTAAACCTCCTCTGGACCCTCTCCAGAACCAGCACATCCTTCCTCATATATGGTCTTTCCCTTTACGGCCTTTGAATTCACAAACCCCTCCCCGCAGTGCATATGAATTCACAGAGCCCCTGTCCTTCATTTCTGTAAATTCATACAGCTCCCCTCCCTTACTGCCTTTGAATTCAGAGCCCCTCTCCTCAAATGCCTTTGAATTTACCATGCCTCTCCCCCACATCCTGTGAATTCAGAGCCCCTCTCATCAAATGCCTTTGAATTCACAGACCTCCTATGGTCCACTCTCTGAGAATACACACAGAGCCTTTAACATTGCTTCTGAGCACTGGCACAGGATACACTGCACTCCTTTATCACTGCTTGGGACCCTAGGCTTTATTACTTAAGTCTCCGAAGCACAACGAACCAGAAGTCATGATCAGGCGAAAGCCGTATCTCGAAATGCGAAGTGTTGCGCAGTACCTGAAGCCCATGGAGGATGCGTGCAGATATATTGACGCCTTTAGTTTGTCTGGTTGCTAACGAAGCATGTCACAGGTTGGTGCTGATGGACTTGGTTCATTCTGAAGACAGCTGCAGGTTTGTTTACTGACTATAGCATTCCATACTTTCTTTGCACATTTCCTTTACTTTCTGAATGATCTGTGATGGATTGATGTGATACCGATGTTATTCCACAGCCCGAGAGCAGGGCTTTCTGTCATCAGATTCCCACTTCACATAGAGTCGTGATGTTGAGTAGATTTTGATCCCACGTTATTGATGATCATGTACTGTTAATTTAGACCAGTATTCAAATAACACCGCGCAGCAGTAGAGTTGCTGCTTTACAGCGCTTACAGCCCTAGAGACCCTGGTTTGATCCACACTACGGGAGCTGTCTGTACAGAGTTTAACATTCTCCCCGTGACTGCGTGGGTTTTCTCCGAGATCTTCGGTTTCCTCCCACACTCCAAAGACATACAAGTTTGTAGGTTAATTGGCTTGGAATAAGTGTAAATTGTTCCTAGTGTGTGTAGGATAGTGTTATATTCAGGGATCACTGGTCGGTGTGGACTCGGTGAGCTGAATGGCCTGTTTCCGCACTATATCTCTAAACTAAACTGTTGATACATAGCAAGAGACGATGCAATCTTAAACATCATTAGGTTCAGGTAAGCTTAGTTTACCAATAACATGATATGCAACAACTGGAAATCTATTGGTAAAAGCATTGTTTGCTTCCAGGGGAATATTTAAGTCTAAATCTTGGAAACCCCGAGCTAACAACAGAAGGACTGCGACGCTGAAGACCCTGACCTTCTCCAGGCGAGGGCAACACTCTCACCCCACAAAATGAAGTCAGAAAGTGCGCAGCATTTAAATGTTCTCAAATTCTGCTAGTGTTTAACATATAAAGTATGAGAAATGGATCAAGGTCAGAAGATACAAAAAGGTAAATGAAAGCAAATGCTGCCACCTGGAGACGAAAGCAAAGGACTGAGTGTGCAGGAAGCACACGGGCACTGGTGACCAACAGAGGGCAGCTCTATCAACGGGAAAACAGATACGATCAACATCTTCTCAGCTGTGTCATGAGTCTCACCACCCAAAATGTTCTGGGGCAAATGCACAACTCAGCATATTGCAGAGTTCCTCAGAGATGAGTACTTGTAGTCAGTGAGGAATGAAATAAACTTTGTTTGCTTCTGATAGCCAATGTGGGGCAGAAGGCAGCAGGGAAACAAGCAAATAAAGTTGAACCTACGTACAAGGGGTGCTAGGATAGTGAATGACAATCATCACTAAATTAGGAGAAACGTTGTAAGTTTGGTAAAGAATAAAAGGACTACCGAACAGTGAAAGGCCTGGATTTGGAGAGGATGTTTTCACTAGTGGAAAAGTCTAGGACTAGAGGCCATAGCCTCAGAATAAAAGGACGTACCTTTAGAGAGATGAGGAGGAATTAATTTTGTCAGAGGGTGGTGAATCTGAGGAATTCATTGCCACAGACAGCTATGGAGGCAGTCAATGGATATATTTAAGCCGGAGATTGACAGATTCTTGATTAGTATGGGTGTCTGGGCTTATGGGAAGAAAGCAGGAGAATGGGATTGACAGGCGGAGTAGATTTGATGGGCTGAATGGTCTAATTCTGCTCCAAAAACTTATGAACATGACCAGCACAATGGCTCCACAGAAACCAGCTGCAGATTCTGGAAAAGAGAAAGAACTCCAGTTGTTGGAATCATATCCGAAACAAGGGATAGTCGTTGTAACTGTCGGAGATCAAACATCACAAGGTCAGAAAGAGAGATATTCGCAGATGACTGCACAATGGTCGATACCACTTAAAACTCCTCAGCAAATGAAAGTCTATTCCTGCTTGCAGCAGGACCTAGACAACATTCACATTTGGTCTGATCAGTGTTAAGCAATATGGCCATCGCAAAGTGTACTTGGACAATAAACAGTATTACTAATGCTATATCTTCCACCAATAATACCCAAGGGGCCACCAGTGAGCAGAAATTGAACTGAACCACCACATCAGTACATGGCTACAAGAACAATTTTGGAAAGTCAAACCAGAGCAGGGTCTTCACAGTGAATAATAGGACTCTGGGGAATGTTATACAGCATAGTGACCTAGGAGTACACGTACACAGTTCCCTGAAAGTTGTATCACAGGTAGATAGGGTGTTAAAGAAAGCTTTCGGTACATTGGACTTCATCAGTCAGGGTATTGAGTGGAGAGGTTGATACATTACGTTGCAGTTCCACAAGTCATGTGTGAGGCCGTATGTGGACTATTGTGTTTCATTTTGGTCACCCTGCTAAAGGAAGGATGTCATTAAGTTGAAAAGAATGCAGAGAAGATTTACATGGATGTTGCCAGGACTCCAGGGCATGAGCTACAGGGAGAGATTGGGCAAGCTAGGATGTATTCCCTAGAAGCACAGGAGGCATAGGGCAATCTTATATAGTAGCATATAAAATCATGAGGGGAATTGATAGGGTAAATGCAGAGTCTTTCAGCCAGGACTGGGGAATTAAGAACCAGAGGACATATATTTAAGGTGAGAAGGGAAAGATTTAATAGGAATCTGAGGAGCAACGTTTTCACTCAGCGCTGTGGTGGGTAAATGAACAAGCTGCCAGAGGAGATAGTTGAGGTTGGTAAAATGACAACAATTAAAAGCCACTTGGGCAGGTACATGGATTAGAGGGATACAGGCCAAATGCAATCAGATGGGCTATCTTGGTCAGCATGAACAAGTTGGGCTGCCGGGTCTGTTACCATGCTGTATGACTTCATAACAAGTCAGAGACGTGGTACCATACAACAAGGAAAGTGATAGAATACTTTGCCTTTGCCCCAATGATTGCAGCTCTAATACCTTTCAAGTTCATCATCATCCAAAACAAAACAGCCTGCTGGACTGAGAACACATCAACCACCCAATGCATCCATTCTCTACCACCAGTACTCAGCCTGCAGCATCCACAAGACACACAGCAGTTATTCACCCGAGGTACGCTAACAGCATGTCTCAGACACATTACCCCTCATGTCGAGAAGCCCAGGAGCAGTAGGTGTATGAAACACCATCAACTCCAAGTTACCGATCATACCGATGAGCAACATATCACCGTTCGTTCCCTCACTATAACTTCACCTACATTTTCTTGAACTTCCTCCCCAATCATAAAGCATCTTCTCCAAAGGGAATGCACTACTTCAGAAAAGCAGCAACTCCCCAAAAGTCACTAGGGATGGGCAATAAATGCTGAGATATCCAGCACAGGCCAAGTAAAGAAAAACAAAGCAGTGGATGCTGGAAATATTCTGGTTAGTCAGCATCTGTGGAGACAGAAATAAAGTCAATCTTCCAGGTCGATGACCTATCACTAGAATGGAGAAAGGCTAAAAATGTAACATTTTATGCTGTGGAAATAGTCCAGGATTTTGGTCTAAAACCGTAACCACAATGCTTTCATTCCTATTACTCACAAGGACGTGGAGCTGGCAAATGCTACACAGGCTGAAATAGCCAGGACCAAACACGGACTTTAAAAAAAGGATCAGTGTGCCAGTTGCATCAGACGTTGTTACTTTCAAGTGAAGTCAACTCAGGGTTTTATTTAATATTGACTATGGTCAAGCCACGGAACTACGTCTCAAATGCAGTATTAAAATGCAAAAGAATTATGACAAAAAAAACTTGTCAGAAAATGCAATGTCTTAAAAATTTGACCAAATATATGTTTTGAAATATATCAAGGAGAGCATTGTCAAAATTACCCTGGCCTTTCAGAAAGCTTTACTCACAGGGAATGTCAATTTTGTTGCTTCGTGAAATGGGACCTTACTATTTCCTGGGAGCAAAGTGCACAAGATGCAGCCTTGAGAGTTTTTCTGATTGTCAACATTCACTGAATGAACCAGCAACTTCATACATTTTGCAGATAGAAACATCTGGGACTTTGCTGGATCAATACATGCAGAAGAAATTTAGTTTTGGCCAGCCAGTGCACCCAATGGCAATCAATGAGCCAGAAGGCAGTCAACATGCTTTCAACCTACAGTGTCCGCGTCGACCATCAAATGCACAAGGACTTTAATCCCATTTTCCAACATTCAGAGCATTCTTATTAATCCCGATCCCACATTTTTTCCTTATAACATTTTCGCTTCCCTTCTAATAGTGCTCACAACACGCCACCACAACTTCAACAATAACCACTAACCACACTTCCAATAAGAAATTAATCTTAGATTCACTATTCTTTTTCACTCCCCTATATTAATGACCTGGTCATTGATCTTGGATAGCCAGTAAATTTGCAGATTTTAGAACAGAGAAATAAAATCATCATGAAAAGGATTTAGATGGATGCAGGGAAAGATGTATAAACATAAAAGATTTCTTCTTCCTAGGGCAAATGTTACATACAGTGCCCTCCATAATGTTTGGGACAAAGACATTTATTTATTTGCCTCTGTACTCCTCAATTTAAGATTTGTAATAGAAAAAAAAAATCACATGGGGTTAAAGTGCACATTGCCAGATTTTAATAAAAGCCATTTTTATACATTTTGGTTTCACCATGTAGAAATTACAGCTGTAATGGTCCCCCCATTTCAGGGCATCATAATGTTTGGGACACATGGTGTTTGTAATTGCTCAGGTGTGTTTAATTGCCTCCTTAATGCAGGTATAAGAGAGCTCTCAGCACCCAGTCTTTCCATCACCTTTGGAAATTTTTATTAGTGTTTATCAACATGAGGACCAAAGTTCACAATCAATCACAATCACACCATCACACTTTATTAGCCAAGTATGTTTTGCAACATACGAAGAATTTCATTTGCCATACAGTCATAACAAGTTGTGCCAATGAAAGACAAATAAGCCATTATGGGACAGAGAAACAAGAATAAAACTGTTGGAGACATCAGCCAAACCTCAGGCTTACCAAAATCAACTGTTTGGAAAATCATTAAGAAGAAAGAGAGCACAGGTGAGCTTACTAATCGCAAAGGGACTGGCAGGCCAAGGAAGACCTCCACAGCTGATGACAGAAGAATTCTCTCTTTAATAAAGACAAATCCCCAAACACCTGTCCGACAGATCAGAAACACTCTTCAGGAGTCAGGTGTGGATTTTCAATGACCACCATCTGCAGAAGACTTCATGAACAGAAATACAGAGGCTACACTGCAAGATGCAAAACACTGGTGAGCCGCAAAAATAGGATGGCCAGGTTACAGTTTGCCAAGAAGTGCTTAAAAGAGCAACCACAGTTCTGGAAAAAGGTCTTGTGAACAGATGAGATGAAGATTAACTTATATCAGAGTGATGGCAAGAGCAAAGTATGGAGGAGAGAAGGAACTGCCAAAGATCCAAAGCATACCACCTCATCTGTGAAACATGGTGGCGGGGGTGTTATGGCCTGGGCATGTATGGCTGCTGAAGGTACTGGCTCACTTATCTTCATTGATGATACAATTGCTGATGGTAGTAGCATAATGAATTCTGATGTATATAAACACATCCTATCTGCTCAAGTTCAAACAAATGCCTCAAAACTCATTGGTCGGCACTTCATTCTACAGCAAGACAATGATCCCAAACATACTGCGAAAGCAACAAAGGAATTTTTCAAAGCTAAAAAATGGTCAATTCTTGAGTGGGCAAGCCAATCACCCGATCTGAACCCAATTGAGCATGCCTTTATATGCTGAAGAGAAAATCGAAGGGGACTAGCCCCCAAAACAAGCATAAGCTAAAGATGGCTGCAATACAGGCCTGGCAGAGCATCACCATAGAAGTCACCCAGCAACTGGTGATGTCCATGAATCGCAGACTTCAAGCAGTCTGTGGATGCAAAGGACATGCAACAAATACCGAATATGACTACTTTGATTTACATGACTGCTGTGTCCCAAACATTATGGTGCCCTGAAATGGGGGACTATGTATAAACACAGCTGTAATTTCTACATGGTGAAACCAAAATGTATAAAAATGGCCTTTATTAAAATCTGACAACGTGCACTTTAACCACATGTGATTTTTTCTATTACAAATCTCAAATTGTGGAGTACAGAGGCAAATGAATAAATGATGGGTCTTTGTCCCGAATATTGTGGAGGGCACTGTATAAACATAAAGGATTTGTTCTTCCTAGGGCAAACGTTAAATATTTATTTCCCATTATAGAAAAATAGATTAACATTTAATATATTCTTGCATTCTTCTATAGGAAAATAACTGCAGATGCTGGTACAAATCGAAGGTATCACAAAATGTTGGAGTAACTCAGCAGGTCAGGCAGCATCTTGGAGAGAAGGAATGGGTGACTTTTCGGGTCGATACCCTTCTTCAGTCCGAAGAAGGGTCTCGACCCGAAACATCACCCATTCCTTCTCTCCAAGATGCTGCCTGACCTGCTGAGTTACCTTGCATTCTTCTATACTAAATTCAGTAGACATGTTAACATCATCTGAGGGGTGAAGACAGAATTAGTTCAGTTTTTCCATGTAATTTGTTGGACTGGCTCTCTTCTGGATTTTACATCTTTCTAAGGACATGACTCATATGGTGAGGGTAGAAAGTACCTTACTGCCATATTCCAGGCAGCACGAGGTGATATTGGGTTTGATATTTCTGCTCACTACCTGGTCTTCTCCTGCTCATCATTTTCATTGTTCTATGTGCATCACCATCCTTCAATTACCAGAGAGATGAAGCGTAGACTAGGCAACTATTTTGCCAAACACTGGCACTCGGTCTATCTGGGCCTGTTGGATCTGCTGGTTGCTAAACATTTTAACTCCAATATTGACGCATACTGGAGGAACTGCAGCTCATATTCCACTTGCATTGCTTATGACCCAACTGTATGAATAGTGAATCCTCCCATTTTAAGTAACAAAAAGCCCACACCTTCTCCATCCTCTCTTCCATGTACCTCACCAGGTTGCGCACCTATTTCCCTCCCCTCCCCCCAGCTTCATATTTCACTTTCTTCTCTCCTTATTTTACATCCTTTTGTCTCCTTATCATTTCTGGCCTTTGTCCACCCATCTGCCAATCAAACATCCTCACCTGTGTCCACCTATCACTTGCCTGGCCTTGTCCCTCCCCTACTTCTCAGTCTGAAAAAGAGTCCCGACCCAAAGCGTTGCCTATTTATGTCCTCTAGAGATGCTGTCTGACCCGCTGAGTTACTCAGTATTTTGTGTCTTTTATTGAAACCTGCATCTGCAGTTCCTTGTTTCACCACTAAATATGCCCATCTCCACTTGTGTACCACTGAGTATTGAATGAATGAATGAATGAATAAGTTTATTGGCCAAGTATGCAGATACAAGGAATGTGCCTTGGTGCTCCACTCACAAATGACAACACAAACATACAGTTAACAATTAAGAATAAAGCATAAACACATCAAAACAACCTTGCTCAGCTCATGCATGCCTTTGTTACACTAAAATGGAATGTACCAACAAGCTGCTGCCTGGCCTTCCTTCTGCTGCCCCATAAACTCATCAAAATCATACCGCTCATGTTCTAATTTCTGCCAAATTTACTCATTAATCTGCACAAATGAAAGATGCTTTGGCAAGACAAATTGACTACATTAGATAAAATTGCTGCAGAGATATAAATCAATACTGAGTTATTTCACAATCCTTTATATTTTTGGTGCCAGAGTGCAGCAAGGTACAATGTTCATTTTATGGTGTATAAAGTGCCACTCACTTGTATGCCGCCAAAGTCCACATTCTCGTAGTGGAAATGAGCACATTCGGCAAGCTTGGGAAAGTGCCCTTTTGCGAATGCCAGCCTGCAACAGAGAAGAGCACACTATTAATATTCACCAGGAAAGAACTAGTGCTGTTAGCATTGCTATCATCTATGGAAACACATTGCTGCTTCTTTGGAACTGGCTAGACTCAATAGTAGCTTTGGATATTCCCCCACTGTGCCACCCTGAATAGAATTGTAGAGTTGTACAAAATAAAAGGGCAAAAAAAATGTGGTGTTCCTGATGGTTAGTCCTTGGTCAACCTCAGACCTCACTTGTAAGCAGATGGGATCAGTTCATCTTGGCGTGCAGGAAGGGACTGCAGATGCCGTTTTACACTGAAGATAGACTCAAAATGTTGGAGTAACTCAGCAGGACAGGCGGCATCTCTAGAGAGAAGAAATGGGTGACGTTTCGGGTTGAGACCCTTCTTCAGAGTCAGTGGAGAGTGAGACAGAGATAAGGAAGGGTAAGGTGTGAAAACGAGACATGATAGGAGATGGGGGTCAGGGAAAATGTAGAATTGTTAGTTAGAAGATGACAATAAAACATGCAGAGATAAAATTTAATCAGGGGGACAGTCAGACCAGTCGGAGAACTAGGAATGGGGAGCGATAGAGAGAGAGGGAAAGCAAGGGTTACTTGAAGTTAGAGAAGTCAATATTGATATCCTTGGGGTGTTAGCTACTCACAAAATATGAGGTGCTGTTCCTCCAATTTGCGCTGGACCTCACTCTGATAGTGGAGGAAGCCCAGGGCAGAAAGGTCAGTATGGGAATGGGAGGGGGAGTTAAAATGGTAGATTTTGGCTGGATCAGGTAGATTTAGGCAGACTGAGCAGAGGTGTTCAGTGAAGTGATTGCTGAGCCTGCGCTTGGTCTCGCCGATATATATTAGTCCACACCTGGAACAACGGATACAGTAGATGAGGTTGGAGGAGGTACAAGGGAATATCTGCTTCACCAAAAGGGACTATCGTGGTCCTTCGACAGGGTCGAGGGAGGAGGTAAAGGGACAGGTGTTGCATCTCCTGCGGTTGCAGGGGAAAGTACTTGGGGAGGTGGTGTTTTGGGTGGGAAGGAACGAGTTAACAAGGGAGCTGCGGAGGGAAAGCTCTCTGCGGAAGGGAAAGGGATGGAGATTGGAAGATGTGACTAGTGGTAGGATACCGCTGGAGGTGGCAAAAATGTCGGAGGATCACGTGCTGTATGCGACGGCTTGTGTGGTGAAACGTGAGGACGAGGGGAACTCTGTCCCTGTTACGAGGGGGAGCATGATGGAAGAGGGGAACCCCCGTTCCCGATAGAATGTGGACATCTCAGATGTCCTGGTATGGAACACCTCATCTTGGGCGCAGATGCGGCAGAGACCAAGGAATTGGGAGTAGGGGATAGAGTCCTTGCAGAAGGCAGGGTGGGACGGTGTAGATAGCCGTGGGAATAAGTAGGTTTATAATAGATGTCTATCTTCTGTGATGGAGATGGTGAGATCAAGAAATGGTAGGCAGATGTCAGAGATGGTCGAAGTGAATTTGAGTGCAGGATGGAAATTAGTAGTGAAGTTAATCAGCTAGGCATCATGTTCGGCACAAACATTGCTCATTCCTGTGCTGCACTGTTCTGTGTTGTAATGGTGCCTCTCAAGGTTAGGAGCTTAGTCACCTGCGCTTCTCACTGTATACCCATGACTGTGTGGCCAAGTGCAGCACCAAGTCAATCTTTAAGTTCACCGATGAATACTAAGGTTGTCGGCCAGATAAACAACAGTGATGAGACGGAGTACAAGACCAGCAACCTTCTGTTACAGTGTTAGGACTACAACCTTGACAATAACGGCAATAAGACTAGAGTTGACGGTAGACCTAAAGAAGCGGAAAATAAAAACAGCCCTGTCCTCATCAACAGAGCTGCTGCAGAGATGGTTGACAGCTTCAAGCTCCTGGGCATCCACATACCAGCAACCGAACCTAGTACTTTCATGCTTTTGCAGCGACCATGAAAGGGCATTGACATATTTACTTTCATCAGCATCTGAGATATGGCATGTCCACAAGGATTCTCTCAAACTACTACAGAAGTGCTATAGAAAGTATTCTGATGGTATGCATCTCAGCCTGCTATTGCAACTGCTCTGCTCGATTGCCTGAACATGCAGAAAGTGGTCAACTCAGTCCAGCCCTCTTCACTTCCATCCATCTAGTCCACCTTCACAATGCATTGCATCAAGGCAGCTGGTAGTATCGCCAAGGATGTCTGTGACCCTGACCATTCCCTTTTCTCTCTTCTACCTTCTGGGAGCACCTTGAAAGCCCAAATGTCCAGACTTCTGAACAGCTTCCTCTCACTGCAATCAGACTCCTGAATTAATCACTTCTTTCACACTCTCCTCCCAGAAGTACTGCCACATATTCTTCCTCGTAAACTCCATCTCATTCAGTTATTTAGCTATTGCACTCGATTTTGTTTGCACTTCAGATTGCACTAATCTTTGCACTGTTCTGCTGCTTTCCATCACTGCATTTATTGTTGTACTTATCATTATGTGCACACTGTTTACTCTATAATCTTCATGTACACCATGGTGCTTTTGACAATAAATTAAATTAGAATAGTTACTCATTACAGCCTCATTTAAAAATGCTTCTCCACTTCTGACACCTAGTTCCCCTAACTTTACTCTCATACATGTTTCTCATCCATGGTGAGCAAACAAGCACAAGAAAAGGAAGAGGCTGCCCAGTTGCTCAAACCACATTGCTGATCTGCACGCAGTTCAATTTATCCATCTTATCTACATGTTGGTTCCTAAGCTTTTAGAACTTTAAATAATCCCTTGGATATCATTCCTTATCCCCAATCAAAATTCTTCGCATTTTTCTGAATATGTTGTTCCTCATGCCAGAAACCATCTAATAAATCTGTTCTCTGTCAAACCACAAACCCTATCCATCTTCAGAACCAGCACTGCCACCTGAGATAACATTCCTCACTTCTCATCATCCGTTCTCCATACCCATATCTTGTCCTGCACGAATTCTCTTCTCTCCCATCACCTCCGTCCCTGCTAATCCAATGTCATTGTAAATTTCAATTTGGTGCCTTTAACTTCAAATTCCTCCTTGGTTGTGGCCCATTCCAACTCTGCAACCTTCAGTTTGTACTCTGAAATCCACAAATTATTTTTTGGCCAAGATCCTATCTTGCACTCATCCCTTGGTTCAACTCTCTGGGCTCATTTTCCACAACTCTGCCTCTCTCTGCCCTTGGGGGGAAAAACTATGAACCGTAACTTGCTTCCGAGGAATTACTACCCACCCTCCCCCGCATCCCTGCCAAATAATCTCCTTCAAAATGTCTTTCTCTGTCCACACATAGTGGTAACAATATAAAATTAATTAGTTTAATTAAAGAAAACAACTTTCATTTTACTAGGACTCCAAATCTCATCAAGAATACCTGCTACAAGTAAATTTGTCATAAAAATAACTCTTTAATAAAAGACTATTAAATCACTATTACCTTCAGTGTGTCTATATACGGTCTTGGATGACAGACTGGGTAGAAATATAGAACATAGAACAGAAAAATACAGTAGACACAAAAAGCTGGAGTAACTCAGCGGGACAGCCAGCATCTCTGGAGAGAAGGAATGGAGAGGAGTCTGAAAGAAGGGTCTTGACCCGAAACGTCACCCATTCCTTCTCTCCAGAAATGCTGCCTATCCCACTGAGCTACTCCAGCTTTTTGTGTCTATCGTTGGTTTAAACCAGCATCTGCACTTCCTTCTTACAGAAAAGTACAGAGGAGGAACAGGCCCATAGGCCTTCCACGTCTGCGTCAAACATTAAACCAATCTCATCTGCCTGCACATAATCCATACCCCTCCATTCTTTGCATATCCACATGCCTATCCAAGTCTTTTAAATGCCACGATCGAATCTGCCTTTATCATTACCTCTCTCAGCATGTTCCAGCCACTCATCACTCTAAGTTGCCTCATACATCTCTTTTAAACGTTTCCTTCTCACCTTAAATTTATTCTCTCTAGCTTTGACATTTCCATGCTGGGAAAAAAGGTTCTGACAGTCTATGCCTCCCATAATTTTACTACTTCTATCAGGTCTATGTCGCGCTGTATTTTTTGACAGCCTTTGTCACTGTCTGCAACTAAGGCAATCTTGGTACCGTCTGCAACTAAGGCAATCTTGGTACCGTCTGCAACTAAGGCAATCGGTACCATCTGCAAATCTATGAACCAACCCATCTACATTTACGTCCAAGTCATTTATATGTATCATAAACAGAAGTCCCAGCACATATCCCTGTAGAACTCGATTTATTCACAAAATGCTGGAGTAACTCAGCAGGTCAGGCAGCATCTCGGGAGAGAAGGAATGGGTGACATTTCGGGTCGAGACCCATCTTCAGACACAAACCTCCAGCCCAAATACCACCCTTGTACCACAACTCCGTCTTCTGTGAGTAAGCCAGTTAAATCCATACAACCAAGTCACCGTGAACTTAGTGCATCTTAATCACGCAGCGACCCTCTGTGGCTCCGGTTTCAACATAGAAAATAGGTGCAGGAGGAGGCCATTCGGCCCTTTGAGCCAGCACCGTCATTCATTGTGATCATGGCTGATCGTGCTAGGAGCATGGAGAACCAGCTGGGAACAGACATTGCGACCTCCTCAATTCACTGTCGCACCGAACACCACAGCCCCACCCGACTCGGACATGCCCCGCAAAGAGTGGGTCGCCCTGAACTGGCTCCGCACAGGGGTCGGCCGGTTCAATGCCAACATGCATCGTTGGGGGTTGCGTTCATCAGCAGCCTGTGTGTGTGGAGCAGACCAGCAAACAGCGCAGCATGTCATTTTCGACTGCACTGTCCCAGGGCCGTTTTTACAGCATTATGGGCCCCCGGGCAAAGCAGTGTACTGGGGCCCCTACTGTTACTCTCCCCCACCCCCCTTTCCCTACCAGCCCCCCCCCCCTGTCGTGCCGGCGAAAAGCACTTACCGAAAAGCACTTAGCGATGGACTTAGGGTGCTACATTGTTGCGAAAAGCACTTACAGATCGCTGTGAGAAGCACTTAGTGACCGAAAATGTTGCGAAAAAAGCACTTATCGAACCTACATTTTTAAAGTAGTATTTATTTATTGCAAGTCACTTAACATACACAGATCAGCATGGGGCCCCTATGCTCGTGGGGCCCCGGGCAAGTGCCCATCAGGCCCATGCGTTAAGACGGCCCTGCACTGTCCTCCGTCCCCCTGGTGGAGGGGTAGACCTCACGGCCCTCGACAACAGCACATTGCACTGGCTACAGCGCCTGGAGGCCGTTACATAATTTCTGCTGCCTCAAACGCACGAAGAAGAATTTTACAACGTTACACCTTAGTTTTTTACTCGCAATAAACCTTTCTCTGATTAGTATAACAAGTATAATTATTTTCTTACTGTAAAATTGATATCAAAGCCACGTTATTTTACATATTCTAATTTTTATTGATACTTGTAATAAATTCCATGTAGCTGATGACATTATTCAAACCTGACACCATCTAACTAATACTGGCACTCGGACTGGTATGGGGAGGCAACCCATGAATCAGCATTGATCAGATTGCAGGTGGTGAGAACTCCCTCTGCAGATCAGCATGAATAAACATGGCCCCTTTTACAGTACCACTTGTAGAATTTCTTGCTTCAGTTCCAGAGACCACAACACCAGGAGTTTCTGCTTGAGAATATCGAGCAATTTAATAGCTTGACTGGGATTAACATCAAAGCATATTTTTTAAACGTTACCATGGGAAAGAAAATTGAAGGTTATTTAATTTCTGACACTTTGCTTATATTTCTGATCAAGCAACTGCACATTGCAAGCCCCATAAGTACAACATATAAACGATGGAATGTTCAAAATGCAGTGCAACTACCAGAACACAAGTATGACACTGAACGCAACGTCACTTGCATTTATCCAAATCGATGGAACCAATCAAACAAACCAGGATTATGAACACATAAACTGAGTTTAATTGGATCAAAGTGAGTATTATCTGTGTGGTGAATCAAATGAGGGAATAAATTAATGCTTAAGAGGACAACTTGCAATCCTAAAAGAGAAGGGATTCAGATGAGCCCAAACATGCATAAAGAAGGATGCACTCAATCTTACTTTTTGACGTGTTTGACTTTCATGCTGGCCGTGCTTCCGCAGGGACGGAGTGGGAGTTCCCCAGGGAGATCAGGAATATCAGCGCTCCTCGCCTGTGGGTGGAAAAGGCAGCCGTCGATCAACAATCATGTCAGAAACACAAGCATTCTTTTTCATATAAATTTCCAACATAAAGTTGCTACTGATGCTATGCTGGTACTCCCAAATTAAAACTCCCCCAAACTCGACAACACAATCGTTCTCCCCTTTATTATTAACTAACTTCACCATAAAGGTAAATCCAAAACTGGAGATGCTCAAAATCTAAAACAATTTTCCATCGCACTCTAACCTGTAACCTCCTGCTCAGTTATGATGAGGCCCTAAGCAAGCTCGAGGAGATGCACATTGGATTTTTTCCCCACTCAGAGGGGGGTTGCAATTTGCAAAGCACTGCCTGAGAAGTTGGTTGAAGTAGATATTGTTACGATATCATGTCCAGACAATAAAAACACGAATCGCCATGGCATAGAAAGCCACCGACCATCTGGACAGCATGGACATGGTGGGCCAAAGGGCCTGTTTCTGCACTGCATTACTCTACCACTAACTGAATTGAAATGTGTCTGGATTTTTGACATTAATCTGCGTTACTATTTTTAATATTTTGCCTATCTTTATTTCCAGGAAATAAAAAACTGCTGGAAGAACTTAACGGGTCAGGCAGCATCTGCTACTGAGAAACAAAGCTTTTCAGTGTACCTCAGTACATGTGGCAATAATAATAAACCTAAACCTGAGGAGGTGAATGGACAGACGTTTTGGGTTGGGACCCTTTGATTTTTGATTAATTTTCCAGCATCTGCAGTCTTGTGACTGTATTTCCATTAAAATCAGTACTCTATCCCTTTTAGAATCTCTAATTACACATGGAGTCCTCATATCGCAACACAGGAGGTCATTCAGCCCATCAAATCTATGTTGACTTATGAAGCATTTCCATCAGTCCTTTAGGTAAAATGATGTAAGGCGTAAGCAATTCTCAGAACTTGTCATCCAGTTCCAACATACTGAATAATATACCCTTTGATTAGAGTACACAGTATTATGGCATTTGAAATCTAATACAACCTATAAGGGGCAAAGTATTAATGCATATCACAAAACAGAAAATCCTATGATGTTTCGTGTTTACAATGCAGTCTACAAGGTGAGACAATGTGCATAGTTTATACTATCAATAATGAGCATTAGTATCCAATAATGTGGAACAGGTCAGTGTGCTTTAGTATGTGGCATGAATTCACAATGCCCAGTGACATGGGGACATCATCTGGTGTGGGACACAGTGCTAAGCAGAGCAATAATATACAATAATGTGCATAGTATAGGACAAGATTAAAAAATGTCTGGACACAACAGTACAATGCACACTATTACAGTACAACAGTGAGTCTAGTAAACAGGGGAAGAGCACAGAAACATATTAGAAAATGTCAACTAAAAAGATAATAGGAAATAAATGAAAGGAGGTCCAGAGATGTTTCATAATATATGAAGACCACGATAATTACTAAGAGAAGACCTACTAACATTTGCCACCAACCACAACAGATGAACAGAGAATATGACCTTGCTGGCTCTCCACTCTGCCCAGGGCCATTTGGACAATAAGAGCACGTTAGTCAGGCTGTGGTTTATTGACTGCAGCTCACCATTCCAACATCATCGTCCCCATCAAACCTATCATCAAACTCAAACAACTAGGCTTCTGCTTGTCACTATGCTGTTGGATCCTCAACTTCCTCATCGGTAGACCACAATCAGTGTGAATTGACTTCCTCCTCAATAAACTAATGACATCTTTAAATTCACTGACTATACCACCAGTGTTAGATGAATAACTGATACAATGAGTCACAGTACAGAGGAAGATTAATCAACTGATTGAATGGTATCAGAACAACAACTTGCTCTCAATATTAGCAAGACCAAGAAGCTTATTGTTGACTTCAGGAGGGGAACGCTGGGGATGCATGAACCCGTCTTCAGCGACAGGACGATGGTGAAGAGAGTCAACACCTACAAATTCATGGCCGTGAATATCTTTGAAAATCTGTGCAGTCAACGCTCATCAATACCTGTCCTTCCTGAGAAAGTGAAACTGAGAAAGTTGAAAGTGAATAACTACTTGGTGCAACTAAAATATATGTCCTGGATTGATGACAGGAGGAGGAAATTGTGTAAGCTTTTTACATCATAATGCCGAAGGATTGCAACAGCTTCAGCAGTGCACCATTGTTTAAAATGGGAGGAAGAGATAAACTGAGTAACATGCCAGTTAGGGGGTTTAACAAGCAGCAGACAAATTATTGGTCAATTCTAATCAACCGTAAACATTCATTCAGCAATGCATAGATTAATCATGGACTGTCATCATGGATGGCACAGTGTCGCATAGGGCAGCACGGTGGCGCAGCGGTAGAGTTGTTGCTTTACAGTGCCAGACACTTGGGTTGAATCCTGAGTATGGGTGCTGTCTGTACAGAGTTTGTACATTTCCCCCGTGGCCGTTTTCTCTGGGTGGTCCAGTTTCCTCCCACACTCCAGAGACGTTTAGGTTTGTAAGTTAATTGGCTTTGGTAAAAATCGTCCCGAGAGTGTAAGATAGCGTGAGTGTACAGGATGATCACTGGTCGGCGCAGACTCAGTGGCCGAAGAGTCCATTCCCACGCTATATCTCTAAACTAAACAAAACATGGATTCCATAAGTAAAGATAATTTCTGACCAAAAAGGACCCGAAAAGATTAGAAATGTGAAACAAAAAGAGAATGCTGGAAACACTCAGTTTCCTAATTTTTAAAGTTAACATAGAAAAATCTTCAATGTGAAATGTTAATTCTATTTTTCTTTCCACAGATGCTGTCTGACCTACAGAGTATTTCTGGTTGAGATTCTATTTCAGTCCCTCTAACAAGATTTTTTTAAATGTAGAGAATGAAGGCAGTGCACTTGAGGAAATCTACATGGATTATAACAAGGCTTCAGACAAGGTCATGCATGACCAGCTGCAATCCAAGTGAGAGTGGTAAACGGTATCCAAAACTGGCTAGGTGACAGGAAACACCGAATAAAGTCGATGGAATCTATCATCAACAATGTGGGAAGAATCCCCGGGTAGGGCCTCTGTACAAAAATCAGGATGGAAGTGGAAATCAATCCAATGGTAACAACTAAAATAATAGTCAGAAATGTCTACTTTGTTCTATTTTGACTTCTTTATGAAATCCCACCTTTTACCTCGGGGAAGGGAATGAAAAACCAGAAAGCATAGGTTTAAGGTGAGATGGGAAAGATTTAATATGAACCTGAGGGGCAACTTTTTCACTGAGTGTAGTGGGTATATGGGATGAGTTGCCAGAGATGGTAGTTGAGGCAGGTGATAAAACAACATTTAGAAGAAACTAGGACAGGTACATGGATAGGAAAGCTTGAAGGATATGGGCCAAACACAGGCAAATAGGGCTAGTTTGGATGTGGCATCTTGTTTGGCATGGATGAGTTAGGTCAAAGGGCCTTTTCTATGCTGTATGACTGACTCTTGAGCATACATTTGAGAAAGATTAAGGGAACAGGTACAAACTTGGCAAAAACCATGAAAACTTGCCCTCCAGAAATAACTAGAAACTGGTTAAGCTGTTCTGGTACAGCAATGGAATCTATCATCAACAATATGGGACGACTACCCAGGTAGGGCCCCTATACAAAAATTATGATAACCAACCCCCCCCCCCCCCCCCCCCCTTCAATTATGGAAGCCAATGCTGACAATGCCTAAAACAGCAATCACCAATTACCTGGCCGGTGAAATAAGAGTTTGTAGCAAAACATTCATGTTTTGGTCCTAAAAGCCCAAATTCCAGAGGAAGACTGGAATGACTACTCTTAATATCAAGGCAGCATCTGACTGAGTGTGACACAAGGGGGCAATCTATTGAATGTTAAAACGCACATCTCTTGCAAAAAATGTGTTTGTTGAAGGTCAATTATCCAAGTTCCAGAATATCAGGCCAAGGTTCTTGGCCCAACCATCTGCAGCAACTTGAGCAATGACAGTCCATCATAAGGTCATAAGAGGGGATGTTCAGATTATTTCATGTTCAGTTCTATTCACAGCCCTACAGAAATGAACAAGTCCAAACTTGCATATATAAGACCTGAAAAACCTTCAGGCAGAGGTTAATAATTGACTTGTAACATTTGCATGGGACAAGTGCCAAGCAGTGAACATATCTGGCAGGGCAGACTCTGCCTTGCATCCCTGCTCTTGACATTCATAACGACACTATCATAGTCAAATTACAAATGTTATCTCCCAAACCTATACCTTCTACTGCTGCGGATAAGGATGTAAGCACACAATGTCACCAGAGAATTGCAACTGTTTGAGGTGGTGGTTCCAAAGGCAGTTGGAAATGGTCAATATGTAGCAGCTTTCAAGAGTCAAGCACGTTTAATTGTCATATGTATCAAACGGAACAATTAAATTAAATTAAATTAAATTCTTACTTGGAGCAACATAACTGGTCTGTAAACACAGTACTCAAAAGGTAATATCGCTTAGTTTGGTTTATTATTGACATGTGTACTGAGGTATGGTGAAAAGCTACTGTTTGTGTATGCAAAGAAAAGACTATACATGAGTACAACCAAGCCGTCCACAGTATACAGATAAAAGATAAAGGGTATAACATTTAGTGCAAGATGAAGTAAAGTCAAATTAAAGATTGTTCAAAGGTTTCTGTTACGTAGATGGGAAGTCAGGACCACACTGTAGCTGATCAGAGGACCATTCAGTTGCCTGACAACAGCTGGGAAGAAACTGTCCCTGAATGTGGAGGTATGCATTTTCAAACTTCTGTTCCTCTTGCCAGATGGGAGAGGGGAGACGAGGGAGTGACCGGGATGAAACTGGTTCTTAATTATGCTGGCGGCCTTGCCGAGGCAGTTTAAAGTGTGGATGGAATCAAGATTAAACAAACAAAAAAAGTTAAATATATTAAAAAAACATCAATGTAAACCAAAAGCCCAAAACCACTGGTGCAACCAAGATAGTTCGTAGTTTGATTGGTATTTGTTGTATCAGTAGTTTTAGTTTAGTTTAGGGATACAGCATGGAAATAGGCCCTTTGGCCTACCAAGTCCTCACTGAACATTGATCACCCTTCACACTAGTTTTATTTTATCCCATTTTCACATCCAGTCCCTACACACACTGGGGGCATTTTTTTGTTTGACACACACAGAATATAATTAACCTAAAAACTTGCAAGTCATTGGAATATGGGAAAAAGCCAGGGCACCGGGGGAAACCCACGCAGTCACAGGGATAACGTGCAAACTCCACACAGACAGCAACCGAGGTCAGGATCAAACCTGGGTCTCTGGCGCAGTGAGGCAGCAGGTCTACTTGCTGTGCCACCATACCGTTCTCAGTAGCTTGATGGTTGTTGGGAAGAAGCTGTTCCTGAACCTGGAGGATTTGGTTTTCAGGCTTTGCTGACAACACCCATCTTGACTTATGATGTTGCTTCTGACTTATGATGTTGTGTTTTTTAATTATATTTTGTTAAGTATTAAAGGTAGGCACAATAAGATTTGGCTTCTGCCTACACCTTTTTTTTGGTCAGAAAATATAATGTCTGATTATATTGTTTTATTTTTGATAAACTTCTTCTTCTTCTTGCGTTTGAGGCAGCAGAGGTTATGTAACGCCCTCCAGGCGTTGTAGCCAGTGCAATGTGCTGTTGTCAAGGGCCGTGAGGTCTACCCCTCCACCAGGGGGACGGAGGACAGTGCAGTCGAAAATGCCGTGCTGCGCTGTTTGCTGGTCTGCTCCACACACGCAGGCTGATGATGGACACAACCCCCAACAATGCTAGTTGGCGTTAAACCGGCCGACCCCTGTGCGGAGCCGGTTCAGGGCGACCCACTCTTTGCGGGGCATGTCCGAGCCGGGTGGAGCTGTTCGGTGCGACAGTGAATTGAGGAGGTGGCAATGCCTGTTCCCAGCTGGTTCCCCATGCTCCTAGTATGTTGAAACCGGAGCCACAGAGGGTTGAGGCATGATGGGCGACGAGATGACAGGCGTTGAGGTCCCAGTTGCTGTGAATCCTGGGCAAGGAGATGCAAAGGATGTTTGGCGTCCGATGGGGCCTTGCACACCAGCCCATGAGTGAAGAACTCTCTGTGAAGCTTGGCGGTACAATAATTTTGTACTATTTAACTTTCACAACTGTATGGTCAATCTGTTGTATTGTATTGACCGGAAAAAAAAACCCCAAAAAACTCACTCATCTTGCACATGAGTAAAAAAAAATGAAAACCATCATATACTGTACCATCAGCTCTCACCCTAATGTAATGATTAAACTAGTACTCAGTCTAGACAACCACAATCAGTTACTGCCCAATCTAAATGCTGATTCAGAATATTGTTTTGCTGAATCACAGATCATTTCACCTGGACAGGATATATATAAACTGTGTCAATACACCTACATGATGTAGTAGGGCTCACCACTATGTTTGAAGCTGCCGCCTTGTGGGGGCAGTATGTGACTGAATTGTATCCCACCTCACAGATCCTGAATAACTCTACAGATTCCAAACAACAAAAAAACAAAGCAGACAATATCTTTCCAGAAAGATAGACCTTAAATAAAATCCAACACTGTCCCATACATAAAAATCAATTCATTATCCAGCATTCACTGCCTGTTTTGTCAGCTGCACGATTGCAAGATACGCTACAGGTATGCAGGGAAATTTTCAGGCCTGCTAGAAACTAGTCTTTGCATATATTAACCAGTTGACAAGGATAGTAAACATGACTGCAAAGAGATAAAAGGTTTATGAAAATAGGAAAATGAAAAGGAGTGGCACTCAGTGCGTAGGAACAGATCTGAACACATTTGATCAGTCTGAAGAAGGGTCCTGGCTCGAAACATTATCAGTTCACTTCATCTACAGATGATGCCTGACCCGCTGAGATCCTCAAGTACTTTGTGTTTTGAACATAGCTGAACACTTTAGTTTGGAGATGTTGCAGGTCAAATATATCTTACATTTCCAGGAAGAGGAGGTAATGAGGCAATTGGTTCAGAAATCTGATAGCAATGAGGAAGAAGCTGCTCCTAAGTCTGAACTTCTGGGCTTTCAAGTTCCTTTATCTTCTCCAAGGTGGTAGATGAGATATATCGGAATGGCCAGAGTGGCAAGCATCCAGGACGATACTTGCAGACTTCCTGATGCAACAAAGTGGAGATGGACTGGATGGAAGGAAGTGATGAGCCTGTAATGGACACTCTCTGCAGGTTTAGGCGGTTATGAACAGAGCAATTGCCAGACCAGGCTGAAATCCCACCAGAATATTTCACATTGATATATATTCACATAGATAATGCAGTGAACATTGCTTACAATCCTGGGTTAATACTGTAAAGCAATTCTGAATTTGAAATGTCTATAAATTCCAAAAAACAGACTTTTCTGCAACATAATTGAAGTGGTGAATGTTTGATGTTTATCTCCAACCTCAGCTGGAGATGAATGTGCAGACCATGAATCATCAATGCCTGATACGACCAGAATTTCTTCAACACAAGTAAAAGCTAGAATGTTGACTGACATTTGATAAATGTATAACTATGCTGTGGATTAATTAATATCGATTACCCTAATTAGAAAATCAATCCGTTATCCTTGTATTATGTAGTGATCAGGACAGTACAAAGCTACCAATTTCAAAGTTACAATTAGGCTTCCATAAAAATGGAATGAGTGAGTTTGTCACAGTAATTTTGGCGAATGATTCTTTTGGAGAGTTGAGTGATGCATCAGTGGAATCTTTAATCCAAATTAAATTTGGTATTACTATCAAATTAATTGTTATTTGGAGATATAAAAACTCATAAATGTATTAAATAATAATCATTTAAAAATAAAAATTATAATGAAAATACGGAAAAAAACACAAAGCAAAACTGAACAACTTTTTTCTGCCTGTATTCCAGGTCTCGAATCCTACTCAAAGGTCGACTCCAATCCTACACCAAGCCAGGTAGATTCCTTAGCATCCTGCTCTCGAATTTCAGCATATCACAGGACTACAACTGGCATCCAGTGACAGAGTGGAGTGACATTGGGTTAGCATCTGCCACTCAACTTAGTTTAGAGATACAGCAAGAAAACAGGCACTTAGGCCCACCGAGTCCACGCCGACCAGCGATCCCTGTTCACTAACACTATCCTGCACACACAAGGGACAATTTAACAATTTTACCTAGCTAATTATCCTACAAACCTGTACTGTTTGGAGTGTAGGAGCAAACCGGAGCTCCCAGACAAAACCCATGCAGGTCATGGGGAGAACGTACAAACCCCGTGCAGACAAGCACCCATAGTCAGGATCGAACCAGGGTCATTGGCGCTGTAAGGTGGCAACTTTGCCACTGCATCACCATGCCGTCACTCTTTCCACATTTGCAGTGAACTGCATCAGTCTGGAATCAGTCTCAGACTACCTGCAGATAGTCTGTAACCCTGGGAAAGGATCAGGTTAAGTTGCTGATGAGATAATGTCAAGGAAATTGAAGTTGTCAACCATCCCTGCTGCACCTCTGCTGATGAGTGCAGAGTGGTGTTCACACACCCCTCCAACCTGCCACACTCCCAGAGATGCTCGGTAATACAAATGAGTACATAATGATGGAATTATATGCAAAACTAGATATGTTCATTTGGCAAGCGGAAGATCAAAGCATGACATTTTCCAGAGGGAGGATAAGGGGGTTGAGGTGGATGGAGTGGGGGAGGGGAAGGGAGTGGGAGGAGGGGGAGGGGAGGAGTGAGGGGGAGGGGGGGAGGGTGGGGGAGGGGGAGGGGGTGGAGGAGGGGGAGGGTGCTGCACCAATGCAGGAGAGGTTTGGGCCCAACGGGTCCACTTGGTCTAGTTTTATATATTTCTGTCAGGTCCCCCCTCAGCCTCTGACACTCCAGAGAAAACAATCCAAGTTTCTTCAACTTTTACTTTTAGCTAATACTCTAATCCAGGTAGCATCCTGGTAAACCTCCTCATTGCCTCAGATGCTTCCTGTATTGATGTGACCAGAACAGCACATAATACTCCAAATGTGTCCTAACCAAAGTCGTATAAAGCTGCAACATGATTTTCCGACTAATCCTCAATGCCCAGACCGATAAAGGAAAGCATTCCATAGACCTTCGCTACCACTATCTACTTGTGTTGCCACTTTCAGAGAGAGATGGACTTGGACCCCCAAGATATCTCTGTTAATGCTGTTACGGGTCTTGGATTAAACACCATCTGCCATTACTCCACCCATTTCTGGTGCTGCTGCATATCCTGCTGTATATTTTGACAGCCTTCCACATTGTCCACAACTCCACTAAATTTCACGTCATCTGCAAATCTACTAACCAAACTATCAACATTGATGTCAGTCATTTTTTAATATAATACATATTCACAAACCACAGAGGTCCCAGCACAGATTCCTGCGGAGCTACACTGGTCACAGACCTCCAGCCAGAACAACAGCTTTCCATCACAATCCTCTGTCTTCTTTCAGTAAGGCAGTTATGAATCCAAACAACCAAGGTAGCGCGGATGTTATGCATCTAAATCTTCTGGATCAGGCGACCACGAGGGACTTTATCAAAGACATTAAAACCCGTGTATACAACATTCTCTGCCCTCTCATCATTGATCACCTCTTCCAAAAACACAAGCGATTTTGTAAGTCAAGGCCTCCCACAGACAAAGCCATGCTTGCTGTCCCTAATCAGTCTATATACTTCCAAACAGGTGTAAATCCTATCACAAAGAATCCTCTCCAATAGCTTACCTTTCACTGTTGTGTGGCTCCCGACCTATAATTTCCGGGAATATCTATACATTCTTGCTTAGACAACCTTCAGTTTTGACTGTTTCGTTGCTTGAGACAAGGGCTGCGTTTTGAAAACTGAAGAAAGTTGTTTAACCTGCTCCGCCACTGCTCCGCCTACAATTTATGCCAGGTGTCATGCAAAATGTATCCCCATATCCTGGTATCAGTATTAATTTGTTGCTAATACTTTGGCACCATATGGAAAGTTATCATGACAAAAAGTTATGAAATTCATGTCAATAACCTGGTACCTTGCAAAGATTCAACTTGATGCTGTGGTGCCTTATTAAATCTGAAACCATGATGATATTCACAAGGATATTCTTGCTATTGAGGGCGTGCAGCATAGGTTTACTTGGTTAATTCCCGGAATGGCAGGACTGTCGTTTGTTGAAAGACTGGAGCGACTAGGCTGGAATTTAGAAGGATGAGAGGGGATCTTATCGAAACGTATAAGATTATTAAGGGGTTGGACACGTTAGAGGCAGGAAACATGTTCCCAATGTTGGGGGAGTCCAGAACAAGGGACCACAGTTTAAGAATAAGGGGTAGGCCATTTAGAACGGAGATGAGGAAAAACTTTTTCAGTCAGAGAGTTGTGAATCTGTGGAATTCTCTGCCTCAGAAGGCAGTGGAGGCCAATTCTCTGAATGCATTCAAGAGAGAGATAGATAGAGCTCTTAAGGATAGCGGAGTCAGGGGGTATGGGGAGAAGGCAGGAATGGGGTACTGATTGAGAATGATCATCCACGATCACATTGAATGGGCTGAATTTGTCTACTCCTGCACCTATTGTCTATTGTCTAATGGGAGACACAAGAAACTGCAGATGCTGGAATCTTGGGTAAAACACAAAGAGCTAGAGTAATTCAGTGAGTCAGCAGCTTCTGTGGAGGAAATGGACAGGTGACGTTTTGGGTCATGATCTTTCTTTTGACTGATCCAACTAGTTGTGTTTTATTCATGAAATTCACAATGATGCCCTCACCCACAATTTGATTCACATTAATACACTTGCATCACAAAAGATTCACCTCAATACTAGGGTATAATAATGAAATTCATTCTGATATCCCGGTAATATTGTGAAGTTCACCTCTGTAGTCCAGTACCATAAATAAACTGCACCCAGAAACCTTAATGGAATTTATCATAAATCTCAGGAACTAAAATAAAATTTACCTCAATACCATCATACCAGAATTAAATTCACTTGATAACTTGACAGCAAAATGAGATTCATTCCAAATCCTCAGATACCAAAATAAAATTTCCTTTCGTAATGAAAGTCTACACCTTGACACTGAAATGAAAAGCACTTCAATATCCTGTTAAAAGAACAAAATCAGTCAGAAACTTGTTATCCCACTGAAACTCCACCATCTACACCACTATGATCGCAGCCATGATCAAATTGAATAGCGGTGCTGGCTCGAAGGGCCGAATGGCCTACTCCTGCATCTATTGTCTATTGCTGCAGTTATTAAAATTTGTACTGATACCCCGGCAACTGCATGAAGACTAGGACTGAGCAACCCTTCATAGTGTCCAGTTCAACACACAGTCATCTTAACTCCGTAATGTTAAGTCAATAAAAAAGTTAACCTTGAATGAAAATGCAATCAATCACTGACCTTTCATCCTGGAGAGACACAAAGTAATGTGAAAAATATTAGAGAACATATGTCTTTTGTAAAAGTCCAGATTCTTATTTCACGTGTGAGCACATTTTTTCTCATTGAAGAGATGGTTGACTGGGCCAGCATTTAATTGTCAATATCAAATCTTTCCTGCAGTGTGGGGTTTGGTGGGATCCTGCTGATGCCAACAGTCCACGCACATTCCTCCCACTAGATATGCAGGGAATGGAGCAATATGGATTATGAGCAGCAGTTAATTGCACTTAGCATTATATTCGGCACACACATTGTGGGCCGAAGGGCCTGTTCCTTTGCTGTTTTGCACTGATGTTCTATGTTCAATGTCCCACCGCTCCCCTATTATCTAGATTGGATCATGAAGAACAAATCTGGATATTGGAACGCTTTCTGGATATGATCAGCAAGGCATTAGATGTTGTCATTTCTAGAGTTGATGGGTTCTCAAAATCCTTCATTACTTTCATTTACAACCAATTTACAACCATGATTGCCCTGATGCTTTGACAGCCTGCAGTTTCCAACCAGTTTGTGTTCACCATAGAGCATCCCTCTACACCTGCACTCCACATATTGGTCTCCGAGGGCCCTCTGCCTCTTCCTTGCGGAGGTGCTCAACCAGTTCCCCCGCCACTGGTCATTCGCTGGATGCACAGCGTCTTGCATTGAACTTCACTCACTTCGTCTGCATCAAAAGCATATCTTCAGGAGATACCTTTTCACAAAATGTATAAAAGATAACCATCATAAGATGGAATTCCAAAATGAGGAGTTAAATCACTTTTAATGAAACTGCAAAGCAACCGAGTAATACTCAAGTACAGTAAGAGATACTCGCAATGATCTTTAGGGTTAACAAACAGCGAATATGTTGCTTCCTTAATCTGCATAACTCTAACTCTATTCTGATTAATGTCAATATTTAAAGAACAAGATCATTTAAATATTATGTTGCATTCAGTAGTTTTTCATAAGGTCCAAACCAAATAAGTCTGAAGAAGGGTCTCGAGCTGAAACGTCACCCATTCCTCTCCAGACATGCTGCTTGTTTTTGTGAGTATCTCCAATCTTTGAAATAATTTGATCTCTATTCTCAATATTGACTTTAATATCTTTAGACTTAATTCCACTCTAATCATGTCAACGATCTACTCACTCCCTAAGTTTGCATAATACAGTGTATGTGAGGAAGTCGTATCCATAATTCCCAAAATACGGCAATGTGATCTAATACCGTGGACAAGCACTTGATGCAGAGCCCTACATTCAAATGTAACACATCCAGGCATCACCTACCATGACTGAGGGGGTTTATTTTGTGCCTCATCTCCTCTCTAATCCATTTGTGAATTACTTTAAATCTGCATCCCCTCATTTTAGAGCCTTCAATTTAGGATGGTAGCTTCTATGTTGGCCCTGAATGCTATACATTTAATTAAGCCTCTTTTCAAGGTCCACTGCTCCAGAGAAAATCAGTGCAACCTTTCCTTGTGGTTCCAATGCTGGCAGCATCTTCTGAACCTCATATGCACCCTCTCACTCACGGCACATACATCTTCCGTGCAAGATGGTGAACAGAAATGTATGCAGTGATCAAGCTAAAGCTTAACAGGATCCAGGACTGCAGTACTTGTGGGCTCGCAGTTGACAGATTATCAGTGACGCACTGTCTACAAAGAGCCATCTTTGTGATATCCTTGGGGGCTTGGACATTGATTTTTTTGCAGTAATGTTTCTGTTGATTCGTGTTTTGGTGCCAGCTGGATGGAGACAATAAAGTAGATAAGGTGGTGATCAGTCTAACAGCCTGCCGCAGCACAAGTGATACCGACATCCCCAAAGTTTTTCACTCAGACGATGATATGGACCAATAGCTGCCTCCAATAGGACTCTCTACATACTACTTCAGAAAACCTTTGGATGTATTTTACAAATTTCACACAATCTAAGCCCCTTTGCAATAACGCAATCCCATTTAATATTGGGTAAGTTAAATCTCCAACCACTATTGGAAAACTGCTTCAATCTGCTTACATAATATGATCTTCAAATCGTGATGACTATTGGGAGGCCTGCAATATAACCCCATCGAAGTGACCATCCTTCTCTAAGGGTGGCAAAGTGTTGCAGCGGTAAAGTGGCTCCCTTACAGCTCCAGGGACCCAGATTTGATCCTGTCTACTGGTGCTGTCTGTACAGAGTTTGTACGCTCTCCCCGTGACCGCGTGGTTTTCTCCAGGTGCTCCAGTTTCCTCACACATTCTAAAGACGTTAGACAAGGTTTGTAGCTTAATTGGCTTGGTATATTTGTAAATTGTCCCTAGTGTGTGCAGAATAATGTTAGCGTGCGGGGATTGCTGGTCAGCGTGGACTCGGTGGGCTGAAGGATCTGTTTCCGTGCTGTATCTCTAAACTAAACTAATAGTTAAATTCTACCATACCGTTGCATTGGCCAATCCATCAGGATATCCTGAATACTGTTGCAATGCTTTGCTGATCAGCCGTTCAATATCCACTCCCCTGTCGTACCCACCTCCATCCCACATCACGCTTCAACCCCAGACATCCCCTTTCCTCACCACGTATCTGTGATTTGTAATAATATCATAATACTCCTGTATTAAAATAAGTTAAAGCATTTATGCCTACCAGCCCTCTGTTTCCCCCCCATGCTCTTCACACTTCACACTGGATTTGCCTGTTCTATTTTCTATACAACAGTCAGTCTTCCCACCTGCTGCACTCTCATTCTGGGTCTCAAAACCCAGTCATCCCCTGCATCACTACTTTAAAACATCCTGAGTAGCACGAGCAAACATCCCTGCAAGATTTTTGGTTCCCAGTTCAGGTACAATCCATCTTTTCTGTACAGGTCAACCCTGCCCCAACAATCCAAATCCCAAAGACCCCCTCACTACACTTTCATCTGCCTTATCTTCCTATTTCTACACTCACTACCTTGTGACATTCGGGGCAATCCTCAAAGATGTCCTTCTGGTCAACTTTCTACTTATCACTCTAAATTCCCTTAAAAGAACCCCATCTCTCTTCATATCTATCGTGTTGGTACCAATATGTACTATGACCTCAAGTTGCTGTTCTGTACCCATGCCAAGACATCTCTGACTGTGGCACTTGGAAGGCAACACCTAATCTGGTTTTACTCATGACCACAGAAAAGCTAGTTTTTCTCTAGCTACGAGTCCCTTATCACTACATCCAGACCTTCTCCAGTCATGTTGCATTGATTTGGCTATTGCTGTCTTACTCCTTAACTGTTCCTTCCAAGTGATGTGAAGCTGCTCCCCCAATCGTAGCGTGGATACTGGCCGTTTAGAGGCACCCTGGACATGACCTTTACTGTGCAAAAGCTTTACAGAGAAATCCACTGCCTTTCTCAATCTCCAACTCTGTCAACTGGGAGCTTTGGGGCATCCTCCTCAAATTCAGCTGTCTACAGAAAATAGTTTCCCTTTCACCTTTGTTCAGGATGATATGCCAGCTATAGTTTCACCAGCTGATTCACAGCAGAGTCAATCTCATCCAAAGCTGTGTCATGCAAGGCTGCACCATTCTCAACACTTGTTCAATCATTTTCATCACAATGCAGCACATCGGCTTCAATATGTTTCCAGCTAAAGTGAAACTAATCAACAGGATTTGTGGAAAACTGTTCAATGTTGCCATGTCCACACCAGTACCAAGATCACCTGAATTTCAGTTGATGAGCTGCATGTTACAGATGACCCACTTATGTTTTTGTGTAATCGGATGTGGAGCCCTAAGTCATCATCAAATTGCTTACTGAAGTCTTGGGCCTTACAGTCAATACACAAAATAAAGATGCAACTAGCCCCAATGTACAATAAGACCCTCAAACTGGTTGGCAGTAAGGCTCTGGAAAATGTAAACCACTTCCCACACGTCAAGAACTGCCTCCAGCAAAGCAGCAAAGGACAGTGTAGCACAGGAACAGGCTTCGGCCCACAATGTGTGAGCCAAATATGATGCCAAAACCAACTCTGATCTGCATGTACATAATCCATATCCATGTCCATGTGCTTAACCAAAAGTCTCTTATAAGCCATACTGACTGTACCTAATTAACCCATTCTCTTCCAAATGGGAGTAAATCCTATCATGAAGAATCCTCTCCAATAGCTTTCCTATCCCATCAATGAAGAAATTCACCATCCGTTTCCATGCACTAGCAGAGTCTTTGAAATCTGGAGAAAGAGAGTGTTTGAAGATTAAGGCTAAACAGCTGCAGTGATCACTGCCCTCCAATATGCTTCCTATACATGGATGTACATCAAACACATGAACATCAAACTAAGAGAGAGACATCGCCAAGACGACCTCATTAAAATACTTGACGGATATGAGAACATACGCCGGCTTCACTCCCATCCATTATTCTCAGCACCACAACCCCAATTACCCTCGCTCAGCTCCACTGGGCAAACTACATCATTTGCATCCTGATCTCTTATCACAGGAGGTGTAATTGGAGAAAATATATTGCAGGATTTTCTCAAAAGCTCTTAAAAAATATTTGTACTTTTGCTCACTGATTCCTTGGAGTGCCTAGCCCATGACAAATCACGAGGATAAAGTAGCAGACATGATCCCAGACCATACAGAACATAACTGTAAAGACAAAAGGAGCACAGCATCTCATAATCTACCCACCCATCATCAGACAGCTTCTACTCCATCAGTGGTTGTGTCTGCAGTTCCCACATTAGACACGTCAGAATTGAAGTGGAAGAAAGTCATCCTTGACTTGGAGGGAATACTAAAGGCGAGACAATTCAAACTATGCCTCCCGGCTCTTTAAGAATCTATGGATGTATACCAAGATTCCCCTATTCTTTCAAAACACTCAATTCCTTTTGTAGCCTACTCCCTTGCCTCATTGCACATACAAAAGTGTAGCAGCTCATTTCTCTAGATTAAATTAGTTAGCCTTTTTCTGCATGATTGATCATGATCTCTTGATCAAAGCTTTCTTTTCCCCCAACCACACCCATCTGTTCTTCAACCACACAATTTCTATATTATCTGTGTACGTCATAAAATTTAATATGCAGGGAGGATGTTTGAAAAGTCAGTGATACCTAAAGGAAAAAGGGACTGAATACCAAGCCTTGTAGAACCTTTGCAGTAACAGTTCTCCAATCATAAATCACCCATTAATCACCGTCCTTTGTTTCCCAATACTGAGCCAATTATTCATCCACTTGAACCCCATGCACTGCTTGTTTTATACCATGGCTGCATTGCAAGAACTTTGTCAAAAGCCTTGGTAAAATGGACGACATCAATCACAGGGTCTCCTCAACCCTCCCTGATATTTCCCTTAAAAATCGTGAGTTGGTTCGGTATTACTTTCTTTTAACAAATTCATATTTATTTAATATTTGACAGATTTCTACAACTGCAACATCTGTAGACAGGTCCAAATGATTCATTAACAACCTTCAACATTTTGGTCCCTGCGAGCCCCTGCTCTTTAATTCATTATCCTCAGTCATAGGAACAGAATTGTACTGTGCAGAACAAGAACAAGATCTCTTCAGTCAATATCAACAATCAAGTTTCCATCGTTAATCCCTTTCTATTCCACTTGCCCATAACTTTTTTCGCTTCGGCAATTAAAAAACTGTTCAGATACCACTTAAATGTTGTAAGAGTACCAGCTTCTACTATTCCCTTGGGCAATGTAATCCAGATTCAAACAGTAATCAGGGTGAAAAAAATATTTTTCGATTCACACTAACCTACCTTCCATTACCTTAAACCTACACCCTCTGGTTTTGGACCCCAGTAAAAAGGTGAAAGGTTCTATCATCTATGCTATCTATAGATATAGGCACAAAGTCATATGCCACTGAAGCAGGCCCTTCATGCTGACTATTAACTACCCACGTGCACTAATCCCATTTGCTGGCACCTGGTCAATAATGTTCCACATTGGCATTAAAGTGCTCGTCCCGATACTTCAACACTGTGAGAGTACCTAACTTCACATCCACAGATTCCAAACACCCTCCGGATGAAAATGTTCTACCTTAGCTGCCTCTAAACCTCTTACCATTTACTCTAAACCCATGCCCTCTGTTTTAAATAACTATCCTTCGAGGAATAGCTTTTTAAAAAACTATTTATCCTGTCTAAGACCCTCATAGCTCCGAATACCTCTCTAATGTCCACCCTCAGCCACCTCCAAGAAACCCAACCCATCCAGTCTCTCCTCATGTGTAGAAAAGAACTGCAGATGTTAGTTTCAATCAAAGGTAGACGCAAAATGCTGGAGTAACTCAGTGAGACAAGCAGCATCTCTGGAGAAAAGGAATGGGTGACTTTTCGGGTCGAGACCCTTCTTCAGACGCTGAAGAAGGGTCTCGACCCGAAACGTGACCCATTTTTTCTCTCCAGAGATGCTGCCTGTCCCGCTGAGTTACTCCAGCATTTTGTGTCTACTAGTCTCTCCTCATATCGTAGGCAATATCTGGGTGAATCTCCTTTTCCTCATGTTCCTCCTATAATGTGGTGATCAGAACTGTGCAGAGTTCTCCATTGGTTTCATTAGCCTGTACCTTAATTTCCCCATTTTTATTTTCTACACCTTACCATTATTCACAAACAAGTAACAGCAGATGCTGGTTTACAAAAAAAGACACAAAGTGCCATCTTCTCCAGAGATGCTGCCTGACCCACTGACCCACATTGTGCCTTTTTCTCCAAGAATTTATGATGCCTTCTTTACCGCCTTATCTTCAGCGATCCTTGGACTTGTAAACCAAGGTCTCCCTGTTCTTCAATGCCTCCTACCATTCATTGTGTATGTCCTATTCATGCTCTTTGCCTTTCTAATTTTGTTTTTAACTAGCACATTCCACATTGTGTACTCTAGTCAGGCCTCCCCTAATTTTAGTTCTTTATTAATTGATGCCATGTTTCCTCTTTTATTTGTCCAACTCTTGCTAGCCCGTGACACCGTGTTTCTCTTGAGTTTATTTCCTTTCCTTTCGGCCTCAAGGGATCACATTGACAATGAACTCTCCTACTTCACTTTTAAATGAATCCCACTTCTCAGAGGTAGGCGCATCTGACAGTACCTGCTCCTAGTCTACTTTTTACATGGTCCTGTCTTATGATTTGACCATCGTCTTAAGTCTTTCCCCATTTTGGTATCTTAATTTACAGTCCATCCTCACTTTCTCCCATAGCTATCTTGACACTTGGGTCATCATCACCATCTACTCAATGCTCTCTACATCAACCACTTAAACATAGAACAGTACAGCACAAAAACAGGCTCTTTGGCCCACAATATCTGTGCCGGACATGATGCCAAGATGAACTCATATACCTGCACATAATCCATATCCCTCCATTTGTGTGAAAAGGTTACCCCTCAGATTCCTTTTAAATCTTTATCTCCTCACCTTAAACCTATGTCCTCTGGTGCTCGATTCACCTACTCTGGGCAAGAGACTTTGTGCATCTACCCAATCTATTCCTCTCATGATTTTATATACCTCGATAAGACATCCCTCATCCTCCTGCATTCCAAGGAATAGAGTCCCAGCCTACTCAACCTCCCCCTGTTTTTGGGGTTGGGTAATTTGGGTGCCTGTTTAGTGCTTTTATTGTTGGACTGTGGGTGATTGAATTAACATTTTGTTCAAGATGGCCGCGCCGTTGTGTTTGGCTGCCTGCCACTGTATGTTTCTTTTTTTCCTAGTCAGATGTGCAGCACTTTGGTCAACGTGGGTTGTTTTTAAATGTGCTATACAAATAAATTGACTTGACTTGACTTGACTGTAGCTCAGACCCTCTAGCCCTGGCAACATCCTTGTAAATCTTCTCTGCACCCTTTCCAGCTTGACAACATCTTTCCAATAATAGTGTCCAGAACTGAACACAATACTCTAAATGGGGCCTCACTAACATCCTATACAACTGCAACATGACCTCCCTCTCCTGACATCAGTCTGAAGAAGGGTCTCGACCCGAAACATCACCCATTCCTTCTCTCCTGAGATGCTGCCTGACCCGCTGAGTTACTCCAGCATTTTGTGTCTACCTTCGATTTGAACCAGCATCTGCAGTTATTTTCCTACACTTCCCAAGTTCTATACTCAGACCAGAAAATTATAGGCCACTGAGCTTTCAGAGGCAGGGATATTATTGGAGACGATGCTTCGTGGCAGGATTTTCTCACATTTGGAAAAGCACAGTCTTATTAGGGAAAATTAGCACGGCCTTAGTAGGGAAAATTGCACAGTGAAGGTCCTGTCTCACAGGTTTGGCCTACAATGGAATAGAGAGGAATGAGACGCGTTGGGCCAAAGGGCCTGTTTCCACGCTATATCACTTGTTGCCCTTAAGGGCAGAAACAACATCCAAGTTTCGTAAACCTTGCCATCCTTATCTTTTATCCTCACAGGAACATGCTGGTCTTCTGGGACCTTGTCGACGAGAAGAGTGAGATGTCTAAGACACTGAGGAATTGACATGATAAATGCTGCAAAACATTTTTCTCCAATTGGAAACCTGGACTTTGAATCAGATTCAGTTGAAGAAAGTTTTTGTTTTCCATACAAATCTTCATAATTCTGCACCTCAGAAAGTTATGGGTGCACAGGTGTCAAGAAAAATTCAAGGTCAATATCAACAGACTTTTGACCAGAAGAAATCAGAATATTTATGTAAATGTGGCACAAGAGCAACCATGGACTAACTAAATGGTGGAACAGGTTTGAGGAACTGCAAAACCTGGCTCTATTTTTATATTGGACAAGGTGCAATAAAATACAAACACATTAAATTCATTTAGATTAATGAGATGGTGGAGGCATGGAAACAATATTTACAAAGGAACAAAGCAGACTCATATTGAGAACAATTATATTCTTCAGCTGAAGAGAAACACATGTTGGTGTTCCTTATCAGCTTTTATTAGAACTACTGGTTCTTTTTGCAAGTATTTATGGCTTTGGTTTAGGTATACGTGGCATAAATTTTAAGTCTCAATACAAAACCTAGAAAGTGGATTCTTTAAGAAAAGAGCAGCTAGTGACAGATGGATGTACAGAATTGTGAAGGCTAAGGGGAGGCGAAATGACTATGGTAAAGGTCTGTCAATCTGGCACCAAATTCCCGCGTGTGCCAAATTAAGTCTTGCTGGACAATTGCACGATATCCCTATTAATACTTCAACACAGAACAGTACAGAGTGAGAACAGTCCCTTTGGCCCACAATGTCTGTGCCGAATACATGCTAAATTAATCTCCTCGGCCTGCATGTGATCCATAAACCACCATTCTCTGCATATACATGTGTCTTGACTCAAAGCCTCTAAGATGCAACTAATTCCAGGTACATATCATTCTGTGCAAACAAAAACTTGCATCGCACATATCCTTTAAACTTTCGCACCCTGACAAAGCTGTGCCCTCTAGTATTTGACATTTCCACAGTATGCCTCTCATAATTTTACATATTTCCATCATGTTTCTGCTCAACCTCCGAAACTCCAGAGAAAACAATCCAAGCCTGTCCAACGACTCTGCTGTGGACCTGTTGCGATGGTAAGCAAACTGCAGTGCAAGGCTGGCTGGAAAGCTGAGGTTAATGTGCACTCTGACCAGTCTCTCTCGTGCTTCATGATGGTGGATGTCAGAGCCACTGGGTGGTAGTCAGCGAAGCATGCTACATTACTTTTATTTGGCACTGGGATGATTGTGGCATTCTTAAAGCAGGCGAGGGGTTCAAAGTGGAGTAGTGAGAGGTTAATGATGTCTATGAATACCGCTGCCAGCTGATCCGCATAGGTCCTGAAGACACGGCCAGAGATCCCTCAGACAGTCACTCTCAAGGGAAGCTGATCTTACAGTAACCATTGGTACATGTAGAGACTGCTCCAGAGACTGGCAAGGCCGGTGCCATTCCTCCACCGCCCTTCAGGATCTGCCTACCATAAGGGACATTATCAAATGCCTTACCAAAATCCATGTAGATAACATCCACTGCTCTATGCTCATCGATCACCTTCGTCACCCCCTCGAAAAACTCACTCGTTAGCAAGACATGACCCATCGTGGACAGTCATGATAACTGGGCTTAATTATCCCAATCTCTTCCAAATGCAATTAAATTCTATCTAAAATAATCCTTTTCAATAACTACCCTGTTGTTGAGATGAGGCTCACCAGCAGTCAACTCAGCATTGTAGTCCCACTCGAGACAATTGGAGATTGAAGGTAAAACCTCTTTATTAGCTACAAAAGTTAAAGTCATTGTTTAAATCTACTTTTGGATTAAGTAGAAAAAAAATTACTGGTTAAAACCAGAGATAAAAAATAACAAGTTAATATTAAGATTACATCCAAAAATAATTGGCTTTTAGGAAAGGAAGCTAGTGGTTAATTTAGTGGAGGTCAGTAAGTCACGTGAATTATCGACAGTGAATTAAGTTTAGATTGTTAGCCTATTCATGCTTATGATTGGGAATTAGGGGTGAGGGAAGAGATGAATGAGTAGTAGAGGAATTAGTGGGTCAGGCAGCATCTGTGGTGGGACTGGACAGGGGTTGTCTCAGGTCAAAAGCCTTCTTCAGACTGATTTGGGCAAGTTTGCAGGTCAGATTTTAATGATCACAACTCTTTCCGAAACTCCACACATCAATTTTTGCTATTTTTTTTAGATTTTAATAAAGGCTTTGACTTTTTACCATTGGTGGGGCTTAAATATTTTAATATTAATCAATGAAAAGAGCATCGCTTGTGCCCTTGGTGGAAAATCATTTTTCCTCAATCGACAATACTGACAATTATCAACATTTATTGCATCGTATGGAAGGCGCATTCCCAATCTCGTTGTACCCCTGTACAATGATAATAAAGATATATTGTATTGTATTGTATTGAATTCAGAACCGAGATGATCATCTACTATATATTTTACAAATAGTCTCTGCTGTGCAACCAGGCATCGACAGCTTTGATAAGACAAAACCAATGCGACATGTTTACATCATATAAACCCATTTTCTAGCACATTGCAAATGAGGTTTGTTTCAACTGCGATGATGAAATCTACAAACCCCTACCAAGCACACTTAAGATCAGCCAGCATCCTCCAAAAGTATAACTACTGAAACCTTGTATGTTTCACACAGTACAGTTTAACTGTTCGCAGGCAAAATCCACGTAAGGCAGATCACAACGTTACGTAACTAGCTACTATTTCAATTTAATTGTACTTATAGAAAGCATTTAAGATCAAATATTTTTGCAATTTATTGAGTCGGGTTTTAACAGAATTTAGCCAATCTCAACAAACATTAATAAAAATAAAAATATTCCTGAACTGAACCAAAAGTAAAAACATAAAATTCATAACAATTCATACTCAATCCATTCCTCATTTAACAATGTATAACATGACTCAGTTATACCAAATTATATTCAAACATGTTCTCACAGGGCAGAACTCATGGGAGTTCACTTATTGCCAAGTTCTCCCTCTTGCTTTCTTTGTGATTTTTTAATACTTAATTTTAAATACAATTAGATTGTGCTTAATGTGCAAGATACATCTTCTGGATGCACTGGGACGCATCCTCAGTGATGTCACCTGGGGTCATCGGGTGTTTCGGGTCTCACAACATCAGACCCCCTCGCCCAGGCAACCTCCCGACCTGCGTCCCAGCAGCAACTGCCCACGTACGGATCAGCCCTCTTAATCCAAAGCCATCTAGTGGCTTTCTCTGCGGCTTCGCTTGCAGATTGAATGGCCCTCTTCTTTGCCAGTCCCGTAATGCCCAATTGGTTGAGGACTTTGCAGAGTGAGCGTCCTGCAAAGCCTCTACAGCCCACCTCTATGGGATCATAGCAAGTCTTCCAGCCTCTGTGCCGGCACATCTCCACCAGCTCCTGGTACTTTGCGCGTTTCCTCTCATTTGCTTCTTCCATACGCTCTTCCCAGGGCCCTGTCAGCTGTGTTGTCACTTTGGAGGTGATGATCATGTCTGGCCGGAGTGATGTTACTGTGATGTGCTGCGGAAATTTCAGCTGTTTGCCCAGATCGACGTGCAGCTGCCAGTCAGTGGCTGTGTAGAGGAGGCTCACCCTTGTTTTTGGTTGTGGTTGAGGCTTCTCTCCAGCTTTGACAAAAGTGACTAATTTCTTCGGGGCGTGGTGGTGTTTGCTGCTACTGATGGCAGTGGCTATGCTCTCAGCAACCGCCTTGAGCACCTGGTCATGGCGCTACCGATAGTGACCTTCGCCAAGGGACTTTGAGCAGCTGCTGAGGAGATGTTCTAATGATCCCCTTCCAGTGCAAAGTGGGCACGCTCTTGCCCCAGACGTGGAGGTTTGCTGGGCTTGGTAGGGCATCGTGGACAGCTTGGACAAGGAATCGGACGCGCTGGAAATCTGCCTGCATGATGTTTGACCAGGTAATCCTGCGCTTCGGTATGCTCTCCCACCTTGTCCACACTCCCTGCTGCCTGAGCCCCACTGTCCTGCTCACACGCTCTTCCACCACACCTGCTCGGACCTCTTCCTGGATGAGATGGTGTTTCTCCTTGCCCTGGGCCTTGCCAACCTGGGTCTTAGGGAAGTGTCCCAAGCCTGCTCTGCCAGTTGCTATGACTCCCACCAATGCCTTTCGTCTTAGGCGTGACTCTGCCACCTCCACTGCTTTCTCCGCCCTCCATTTCCTCCCTGTTATAGTATAGCAGGCTAGTTGTCTGTATTCTATTAAATTCATATTTCAGATTATTAGCCTGCAACTCACCAAATTACATAGAATTCACAAGAAAAAAAAAATAGTCTATTTGTGCCAAATATATTACTTCACCATTTGATGGACACATTTTTTTGTGCTGGAGTAACTGAGCAGATCAGGCAGCATCCCTGGAGAACATGAATAGGCACCATTTCGGGCTGGTTGCAACCGGAAAGGTTGCCTATCCAGGTTCTCCAGAGATGCTGACTGACCTGCTGAGATGCTCCAGCACTTTGTGTCTATCATTGGTATAAACCAACATCTGAAGTTCCTTGTTATCACATTTAATCATTTGCTTCATTTGGACCTTTTCCTTCCTCCTCATTTGCTTGTCGGGTCTCCCTTTACTCAGTCTGGGGTCCCTGAGAGTCAGGAGAATCCCTGACTCTCAGTCTGAAGGGTCTCAAACAAAATGTCACCTATTTATTTTCTCCAGAGATGCTGTCTGACCCAAGGGCCTGTCCCAGTTTTGCGATTTTTAAGGCGACTGCCGGCGACTGTCAAAGTCGTAGCAAATCGCTGAAATTTTTTTTACCCTACGACAATGTCTACGACAATGACCACGACAATGCCCACAAGCTACGACAACTTACCACCTAGGCGACGGCAAGTTGCCGACCCAATCTTCGCGACCCAGGACGTCCACTACGACAGGGACTACGACAAGCTACGTCAACCTGCACTTAAACACTCCATGTAATTATGTGCAAAAGATGCTGTTAAATGTTTTGTCGTTTAGAATTTCGCACATTTGAAGTAAACATATGGCCGCGCGGACACATATCTTTTTTTTCTGCCCATCTTACAAGTTCCTATTTATTCACAAAATGCTGGAGTAACTCAGCAGGTCAGGCAGCATCTTGGGAGAGAAGGAATGGGTGAAGTTTCGGGTCGAGACCCTTCTTCAGACGTTCCTATAGTGCCCTTAATGCAAACTATTGATAAAAAGTCTGAGGTCATGTTTAATTTTCTCTATTGTAGTAAATTTATGGAAAATATTTTGATTCGTAGGAAAAATATTGTTTTTTAGAGTAAGGATTGGGAACCAGATGAAGGTGTTGCATATAGTGCTTTGCGTAGCGCTGATGCAAAGCCATCTCATATCATATCATATCATATATATACAGCCGGAAACAGGCCTTTTCGGCCCACCAAGTCCGTGCCGCCTAGCGATCCCCGTACATTAACACTATCCTACACCCACTAGGGACAATTTTTACATTTACCCAGCCAATTAACCTACATACCTGTACGTCTTTGGAGTGTAGGAAGAAACCGAAGATCTCGGAGAAAACCCACGCAGGTCACGGGGAGAACGTACAAACTCCTTACAGTGCAGCACCCGTAGTCAGGATCGAACCTGAGTCTCCGGCGCTGCATTCGCTGTAAAGCAGCAACTCTACCGAACTTTATCTCCAAAGATAAATCTGCAGAACCGAGCATAATATATGCCCAGGTCTGTGCAACATGCGCCATGTCACGGAGCAGCGAATGAATCAGTTGAATGTAACTTCAACATTTATCAGAGTGCTTCATTCATAGCTTTGTCTAATTACAATGAACAAAATGCAGTCTCAAAAATCTAGGAACATCTAATCGAAACGGCAGAATTGATGGCCTTTGCTTTAATTAAAAAACAATAATTTTTTGTGAATAAGCAAGGCTATAATCGATTATGCACCAGCGACTGAAATTCAGGTGGTGATAATAGGCCACAATCTTGAATCTCTCTCGTGCTTCAGGTAAAGGTGCTGTCACATTGCTTCGTGCAGAAGCTTCGGGGATTTAGACCCAACGACGAGGGAGGACTGGCAACCAATTTCCAAGTCAGGAATGTGTACGCCTCGGAGAGGAACCTGCACGTGGCAGTGATCCCATTTAAACTTTGTTCTCTAGGCGTGGAGATCAAAAGATTGCGATGCGCTGATGTAATGGATGGGATGAATAGCTGCAGTTTAGGTAGTAAATAGTGCACGCTGCAGCTGGTGAAGGGAATAACAGCTAACAGTAGCTGGGTTGGCAACCAAATGCACTGCTTTGAACTGAAAGGTGTTAGGTGTCTGGAGCTGGAACATTTGCTGGAACTGCACTCAGCCTGCCAAATGAAAGTCATTCTATCACATGCCCAAGTTATGCATTGACAATGAGAAAAGGTTTCGGAGTCAGTGGTTGGGTAGCTTATCGCAGGATACACAGCCTACTCTTGTAGCTCTACTATTTATGGTTAATCCTCGTGCATTTGTGATCTATGATGAGCACTAAAGAGTTGATGTTGGGGGATTCAGTGTTCGCAATGCCACTGAAGTTCAGGGTAATTGGTTGGACTCCATTTTTTGTAGTGTGACCCAACACCTTTAGACTATTTGAATTTCTGCGGATTTGCAAGTGGAACGGGATATGGTGCAAAATTTCAGTGAGCACCCCAGTTGTGAGTTAAGATGGAGGAAAGGTCATTTATGAGCAATTTAACACGGCTAAGCTTACGATACTGCCCTGAATATTTCCTGTGGTGATGGTAACGCTCTTGGATAGTTCATCTGGAGCAATAACAACCATTTCTATCTCTGCACAACATGACTTCAATTATACAGAACCCAATGATACTGTATTTGGAATATTCCCATGATAGAAATAGTGCAGAGAACATTCGCCTGATTAATCTTTGCGGTGACTGGTTTTGCTACATGGGGAGATGTTACGAACATATATTGGAGAAGAGAGAATAAAGGCTGTTCACAAAAACCTACAATATTTTACAGGCCGACAAATGTGTGGATATTTATCCTGATTTGGTTGCTTAGAATCAGGGTTTGCAACCTCATAATGAGGATATAGCTTCTCATTTCAGGGATAGCATTATGAATCAAGACTGCTCCCTGTAACATGACGTGGCAACTGACAACTCAGTCACAAATAATAATCTAACAAGATATGATGTCATTATTATATTAGGTAAGCAATGCATTTGAGGTTACTGCATGGTACGTTTTTTATGTATAGTGTGTTTGATATCTGTAACTCGCTGTTAGGGGAAGTGCTAGAATCAGATACAATTGCTACGTTTAAACAGCTTTTATACAGATCCATCCACAGGCAAGCCATAGGTTCCGAAACTGGCCATAAGTATAGATAGGGAAAAGGTCGGTATTATCATTGTGCCAGAAGGATCCATTTTTGCGCTGTTTGACTATGACTGTAAAACAAAATGAGACAACGTGGGTTTTCTCCGAGATCTTCGGTTTCCTCCCACACTCCAAAGACGTACAGGTATGTAGGTTAATTGGCTGGGTAAATGTAAAAATTGTTCCTAGTGGGTGTAGGATAGTGTTAGTGTACGGGGATCGCTGGGTGGCACGGACTTGGTGGGCCGAAAAAGCCTGTTTCCGGCTGTATATATATGATATGATATGATATGAAAGATTAGTGGTGATATTTTATCACTGCAGTAGAGACACTGGAAGGCACTCCTGACGCTATTGTTTATTTTTTTTAAGTTTGGGGCCTTGCCGTCGGTATGGTCAGGTGTCCGCCTCCCTTTGACAGCATCGCGTTCTTCGCCCCCATTCTGCAGCTGGCTGTTGCAGCTGAACCTCTGTGGACGGGTTCCGACAGTTCTGTCAGTTTTGACAGTAGGCGACAACCTACCACACCCGGCGACAACCTGCGACAGTGCCCACGACAAGCTACGATCATTGGCGACAAGCCAGCTGTCGCCGAAAATTTTCAAACAGGTTCGTTTTTCCGCAACGAGCCGAGATCTGCTACGACTCATTGGCGACTACTCACGATCATGCCCGCGACAGCCACGCGAACGTGCGGCGCCAACCTAGTTGCCGACAGTCGCCTTAAAAATCGCCTAACTGGGACAGGCCCTCCACTGAGTTACTCCAGCTTTTTGTGTCTATCTTCCTTTTACATGCACATTCATTTCAACCATTCCCCAGTTTTTATGTTCCACATTCTCACCACTCTAAGTAAATTAATTTCTCTCATTTCCTCTTTTAATCCTTATTGACCACTGATTTCCAGTTCTCCTAAGCCACAAAAATGCATTTTTCACTGGGGTCTTGACAAAGAGGCAAGGGAGGAGATTGCTGCAGCCTTGACAGAGACCTTTGTATCCTCTTTAGCCATGGGTGAGATCCCAGGAGAGTGGAAAAGGCAACAGGGATAATCCAGGAAATTAAAGAACACCGAGCTTTTATAAACAGTGGGGAAATTATTGTAGATTCTTAAAAACAAGATTTACTCCCGTTTAAAAAAGTAGAGACATTAGGAATAGTCAGCCTGGGTTTGGATCTGTGCTTGGATTTCTGTAGTTTGTAACATATATTAATCATTCAGATGAAAATGCAGGCAGTCCGACTGGTCAGAGAGGAATAGAGCATGGAAATACAGCCTTCAGCCCAACATACCCATGCCGACCCCATCCACACTAGCCCCACTTGCCCATGTTTGGCCCATATCCTTCGAAACCTTTTCTATCCAGGTACCTGTCCAAATGTCTTTAAAATGTTATAGTATCTGCCTCAACTAACTCTTCTGGCAGCTCATTCCACCCTCTGTGTGAAAAAGTTGCCCCTCCGGTTCCTATTCAATCTTTTCTCTCTCACCTTAAACCTATGTCTTTTGGTTCTTGACTCCCTTACTCTGGGTAAAAGACTGCATTCACCCTACCTATTCCCTCATACACCTCTATAAAATCACCCCTCCACCTCCTGCGTTCCAAAGAATAAAGTCCTCACCTGCCCAACCTCTCCCTTGAGGGCTCAGGCCCTCATTTACTGGCAACATCTGCTTAAATCTTCGCTGCACTCTTTCCAGCTTAACAACAGGGTAAGCTTGCAAGCAACACAAATTTTACAAAACATTTTTTATGACGCACTTGATGTATTGTCTGCAATTCTGGTCACCACACTCTCGGAGGTGTGTGATAAGGAGATTCACCCGTATGTTACTTCGAACACTTATGAGAGGTTGGATGGGCTGGTTTGTTTTCCACAGAGCAGAGGAGGTTGAGAGATGACTTCATAGGGGTGTGTGAAATTATGAGAGGCATAGATAGCGTAGATTGTATGATTTTTTCCCCCCATGGTTGTGGGGAGGCGGGGGGGAAGGAGGGCAAAGAAAGCAAGCAGGTAGGTTCATTGTAAGGGGTGAGAGATTTAAAGAGGATCAGAAAGGAACATTTTTCACAGAGGAATTGGTTGAGCATTGGTTCAACATGCTACAAGAGGTGGTGGTGGAGGCAGATATAACAATAAAATTTAAGCAGCATCTAGACAGATACTTTACACTTTGCTGTTACAATAGAATATCTTCTCCCCTTCAGTGTAGTTTGCAAATTTATACTTCCCAAATCGAGTTTGTAATCGAATGTTAATTTCCAAAGATAGACACAAAATGTTGGAGTAACTCAGCGTCTCTGGAGAGAAGGAATGGTTGACATTTCGGGTCAAGACCCTGAGAGTTAGGGGAGAGGGTTTCTAGAGATACGGAGGGCAAGGTGTAAAAATGACAGATCAAGCAGAAAATGCTAAGGAAAGGTAGAATGAAACATTGTCAGCTGAGGAGAAGGTGACAAGGAGGCATACAATCGGTTAAATTAATCAGAAGTGTGTAGGAAGGAACTGCAGATGCTGGTTTACACTGTAGATAGACACAAAATGCTGGAGTAACTCAGCGGGACAGGTAGAAGCTCTAGAGAAGAAATGGGTGACATTTTAGGTCGAGGCCCTTCTTCAGACCCGGTCTGATCAGATCACACAGATCAGGACAATGAAACTAGTCGGAGAACTAGTGTGTGGGATGGACGGAGGGAGGGAAAGCAAGGGTTACTTGTAGTTATAGAAATCAATATTCATACTGCCAGGTTGTAAGCTGCCCAAGCGAAATATGAGGTGCTGTTTCTCCAATTTGCCTCAATCTGACACTCTTAATAATAATAATAATAATAATACATTTCATTTCTATAGCGCTTTTCTGGAAACTCAAAAACATTAAAAAAATAAAATAAACGAACAAAAAGGAAGGATAAGGAGAAGCGACGGTCAGTGGTTGAAGGCAGTGTTGAACAGGTGAGTCTTAAGTGATGTTTTGAATGTGGTGAGTGAGGAGGAGTCTCTGATGGTTTGAGGTAGTGAGTTCCAGAGGGTGGGAGCAGCGATGGAGAAAGCCCTGTCCCCCCAGGATCTGAGTTTGGTCCGGATGGGGGGGGGGGGACAGGAGGTTAGCAGCAGCAGAGCGGAGGGTGCGGGTGGGAGTGTGTCTGTGGAGGAGGTCAGTCAGGTAGGATGGGGCCAGGTTATGGAGGGCTTTGTAGGTCATGAGGAGGATTTTGTACTGGATTCTCTGGGGGATGGGGAGCGAGTGGAGCTTGTAAAGGACGGGGGTGATGTGGTCACGGGTCGGGGAGTGGGTGAGTAGACGGACAGCGGAGTTCTGGATATATTGGAGTTTATTGATGATTTTTGAGGGTGAACCATAGAGGAGGCTGTTACAGTAGTCCAGACGGGAGGTGATGAAGGCGTGGATGAGGGTTTCTGCAGCTGTGGAGGAGAGGGATGGACGCAGACGGGCGATGTTTTTGAGGTGGAAGAAGGCTGTCTTGGTGATGTGTTTAGTGTCTTTGTCGAAGGAGATTGTTTGATCAAAGATGATGCCAAGATTCCGGATGTGAGGGGAGGTGGATACTGAGAAACCGTCGATGTTGAGGGTGAAGTTGTGGGTGGATTTGGTGAGCGTTTTTGGTCCAATGATGATGATTTCGGATTTGTCACAGTTTAGTTTGAGGAAATTGATTTGAAGCCAAGATTTTATTTAAGTGATGCAGTTTGTCAGGGTAGAGTGTGTGGCGGTGGAGATTGACTTGGTGGAGATGAGAAGCTGGATATCATTGGCGAAGCAGTGGAATTGGAGACCATGACGGCGGATTAAGTGACCAAGGGGGAACAGGTACAGGATGAAGAGGAGGGGGCCGAGAACTGAACCTTGGGGGACACCTTGGGGGAGAGGAGCGGTGGGGGATTTGCAGTTATTAATGGAGATGAACTGGTGCCTGTCGGAGAGGTATGATTTGATCCAAGAGAGGGTAGTGCCGGTGATGTTAAAGGTGGTTTCAAGTCGGGTGAGGAGGATGGAGTGATTGATGGTGTCAAAGGCGGCGCTGAGGCCGAGGAGGATGAGAATGTTGAGGATGAGAATGTTGAATGTTAATTTCCGAATGGGCATTACACAAGGAAACAAAACACCCTTCAGTGAAACTCACAAATAAAGTTTTAATTCCCAATGCAAATTTCACAAACAGCACCAGAGTCCTACAAACATTGCATTAACACCAAAAAGGCATGGAACAATTTCTAAGGAAGCCCTTTTTATACCACCTTCTCAGATTCAAACAACCTCCCAGCATTTCCTATTTTAGTTTGAGGCTTCTAAAATACAAATGCCAGAATTAAAATGACAAAAATGCTGAAAAATGCAGGTCAGATATATTCTGCATGTGAAATGAAAAGGTATGTTAGCACTAAGATGCAAAAACCTTTGTAAAGATTAGGAAGATTGAACTTCAAGTGAAGCAGGGCCTCAGAAAACCTACACCTGGAATATTGTAAATGGCACCTGCTCCCCTCCTGAGGAAGCATATCCTTGCAAGAGCGCTCACCAGTTTGGGATCGGAAGGGGATGTTCTTGCAGGAGACAAAGTGCAGATGGGCCTTGTTCTGGACTTTAGAAGAATGAGAAGTATCTCATTGAAACAGAGAAAATTCTTACAGGGTTTGAAAGATAAATGCATAAATGATGGTTCTCCTGGCTCGAGTGTCTAGAACATCAGAATAAAGGACTAAAACAAAAATATTTTTTTCATAGTTTTGGAGAATTGGCACAGAAGAGGAATTGAGGCCACCATAGATCACCCATGTTCAAATTGAATGGTGGGGCAGGTTTCAGGAGCCAGTGGCCTATTCCTGCTTCCCTTCTGTGTTCACAAGATGGCAAACGTTTGGAACTGGCATATGGAAGTTCAGTCAGTAAGGATATTCAAGATAAAGATCGATCGATTTTTGGATATCAAGAGAATCAAATGGCCAATATCCAATTCTACGTTTTTAATTGTTATATAAAAGGTGGGCAGCTTGCCACCTTTGTTTCACTCTTTCCCTGTAAATGTTGTTTTTCGTACTAATTATCTGTACCTTGTATATCAGAAAATCAGTTTGGCAATGAACATGAATTTAAGGAATTTCCATACGTATTTCCTAAGTAAATCACAAATATTACATTGATACTGTTTTTGCTTCCTGTGAACAAAACGAATTGGGCTGTGCCCAATTTGCCATGGATGTACATTTGTAATGTCCATGCAGATTGTAGATTTTAACTGACATTACAGGTGCTCCTCAGCTTCCGATGGGGTTCCGTTCAGAGAAACCCATCGGAAACCGAAAGTATTGTAAGTCGAAATGCATTGTAATACACCTGATCACATGGCCGGAAACGAGGGGCGGCTCGCTACGGGTCGCTGCTGTTTGCATAATCGCAAAGTCGAACTATCGCAAGTCGAAACATCGTAAGCCAGGGAGCACCTGTACTGTTAAAGTATGAGATTTAAGGGCCTGTTAGGCGATTTTAAGGCGACTGCCGGCGACTAGGCTGTCGCCGACAGTTCGTCGGGGAGTCGCTGGCATGATCGTGAGGAGTCTTCCAAGAAACGTTGTGGATCTCAGCGCGTTGCTGAGAAATAAACCGGAGTGAAATTTCTCGGCGACAGCTGGCTTGTCGCCAGGTATCGTTGCTTATTGCGGGCGCTGTCGCATGCTGTCCCCAGGTTTGCTAGGTTGTCTTAGATGCATTTAGAAGCACGTAATATTAAATTAAGTAAAGTCATTTGAAGATACCATAAAATACTTGTGTTTAACCAATTTATTTACCGTCAGGACATTTGACAGGTAGATTGGAGACGACAGTTTGACGGTCAGGTAAGCGTGGGAATTTTCGTGATGTTTATGGTCATCAGCGATTACATTTAAAGCAGGCTCCCAACCCAGATATGCAACCCAGAAACCAGATATGCATCTCCCGTACATTTTCAAAGAATGTCCACACTCATCAGAAAAATCCATTCAACCACTTTTAAAATTAAATTTCTTAATACTGCTATTAGTAAACTGGAAGTCAATCCAGTTTATGCCTTGTTACCGTGAAGCTTGGTTTTCAAGTAACCCGGGCAAAATGTTATATTTCGAAACTCTCAAGTACTTACCGACTTGTCAGTGATTTCAGCGAAAATTGGGACGCCGGAGAAGCATTGACAGCATGGGAATTTTGCGATGTTTCCGAACACGGTGTAATCTCGACCTGACTCGGCATTGTCGTAGTCATTGTCGTCGGGTAAAATAACATTTTGGCGATCTGCTACGACTTTGACAGTCGCCGGCAGTCGCCTGAAAAATCGCCTAAGTGGGACAGGCCCTTCACACACCAGTGAAAAGTGTTCAAAAATAAATGATTTTACATTCTGGATTCAAGGGGTGCCTAGTATCATTCAAACTATCAGATATAGAGGATATGGTTGGCTCAAATGCGAGAATTTCAAATTGTCCAGTGGAACATTCTGCAAGAGATTATTACCATAGCACTGATGGTCTCTTCCCAGTCAAGACGATCACGAGGAGGAAGGGTTAGCAGCTCTGGAAAGTAATCATCCTCATCTAGCAATGGTGAACCTCTCTTCAATCTGCAATTAAGAATAAACAATCATAAAATTAATAACAAATAAACACTGGGCAATTCAGACTATTAATATTTTTAGAATCGACATAAGGAAACTCCTCATGGATCTTTAGGAATTGAAGAATTAAAACAGGCCCAAATGCAATCTGATAAGAGCAACAATCCACATAAATACACCAGAATAATTAAATGAAACAATCTCTAAAGTCTCTGAAGTCACAAATCTATCCGCATCTACAGTCCTCAGTAAATTAGATAATGATTAAGTCCTATCACGTCTTACGTAACTGAAGCTTACAGACCAAAGTTAAGATAGGTTTACATGGCTGAATACTCATTGAGGTAGATATAAGGATCCAATAATATTTCTTAATGCCAACTTTATTTTTTAAGCCACTATGTATTATACAATCTTGCTGCTCACTTAAAAATTGTCATCATTACCTATTCAGCAATACTTTTTTATTTGTGCACCATTCAAGGCTGAAACCAAGAACGTAATGGAATTTGCATTTGCCTGGATTAATGAACTGCAACGGTACTGAAGAAAATTTTAGGGAGGCACGGTGGCGCAACGGTAGAGTTGCTGCCTTACAGCGAATGCAGCGCCGGAGACCCGGGTTCCATCCCGAATACAGATGCTGTCTGTACGGAATTTGTACATTCTCCCTGTGACCTGTGTGGGTTTTCTCCAGAATCTTCGGTTTCCTCCCATGTACAGGTATGTTGGTTAATTGGCTTGGTAAATGTAAAAATTGTCCCTAGTGGGTATAGGATAGTGTTAATGTGCGGGGATCGCTGGTCGGTGCGGACCCGGTGGCCGAAAGGGCCTGTTTCCATGCTGTATCTCTAAACTTACAGCGTTCAAAATAAAGCAACTCCTTCAGATGGTGCCCCTGCCAATTGACATGGGTTGCCATCCTGTTCATTCAAGGTGGAATGTTGCTACAACAACTGCAGAATTCTCACGGCAACATTTCGCCTCCAAACTCCACCACGCTTACCAGCATTGAGGTCTTTGGCATCGAAACAACTCCAAGATCTAGTGTTAGTTTCAGAAAGAGCTCAACGTGGACTTCCCCAATCTAAAACTATCTTAGGAACAGCCTGTTTAACCACAGGAATGAGAAACTCTGTGTAGGAAAAAACTGCAGATACTGGTTTAAATCGAAGGTAGACACAAAAAGCTGGAGTAACTCAGCGGGACAAGCAGCATCTCTGGAGAGAAGGAATGGGTGATGTTTCAGTCCAGACTCTTCTTCAGATGCCGACTTTGCAGGTCATTATCTCAGTCCCCTGATGGAGGCGGACCATTCCGGCACCGTTCGGCTCCTCTCAGAGGCCCGACAGGCATTCCCGCCCACCGCATTTTTGGTAGATTAGGCAAATCTTGGGTTGGCGGGGGTCAGCCCCGGTAGTCCTGCGAGGAAAGCGACGCCTCGGCCCCGCAGCCGGCCACCAGTCCAACCCTCATTGGGACTTCTGAGGACAAATTGTTAACCAGCGCCCGGGCTACCCATCCAAGAAATGCAATTTTTAACATAAATTTAATTTACATTTAATTTTTTTATTTTTTTTGAGAGTCTAAAGAAGGGTCTCGACCCGAAACATCACCCATTCCTTCTCTCCAGAGATGCTGCCTGTCCCGCTGAGTTACTCCAGCAAGGAATGAGAAATTCAGTGGTTCAAAAAGGCCACTCTCCCCATCCTCCCAATGGATCAACAGATACGGTCTAAAAAACCTAACAAGCCTTTCACTATATGGCATTTATCATGCATTTTAACATATCCATTTCCAACTGTTCCCATCATTTCCATCCTTAAAATTCAAAATTGAATTATACATACAATTTTAAATGCCATAAAACTAGTTCCACAATAGGGACAAAGTTCCTTTAAACATCGTTTTTATTTTATTTTATTATCGTCACGTTTACCAAAGTACAGCAAAAAGCTTTATTTGTTGCGTGCCATCCGATCATCGAAAAGACTATACATGATTACAATCAAGCCATCCACAAAGTTCAGGTACATGAAAAAAGAATAACGTTTAGTGCAAGATAAAGTCCACTAAAGTGAGATACAAGATAGCTCAGGTGTTTCCAATGAGGTAGATGGTAGGTCAGGACAGCCCTCTAGTTGGGAATGGGGCTGGGAAGAAACAGTCCCTGCATCTGGAGGTCTGCATTTTCTCACTTATGTACCTCTTGCCTGATGGGAGCGGGGAGAAGAGGGAGTGATCGGGATGAGCCACGTCCTTGATTATGCTGATGGCCTTGCCGAGTTAGCATGAAGTGTAGATGGAGTCAATGGAAGGGAATTGGTTTGCGCGATGGTCTGGGCTACGTCCACGACTCTACATTTTCTTGCAGAGTTGGATGTGGTTGTTACAAACCAATAGGTTTTCTGAACCTGCAGTGCCCTCCATAATGTTTGGGACAAAGACCCATCATTGATTTATTTGCCTCTGTACTCCACAATTTGAGATTTGTAATAGAAAAAATCATACGTGGCTAAAGTGCACATTGTCAGATTTTAATAAAGGCCATTTTTATACATTTTGGTTTCACCATGTAGAAATTACAGCTGTGTTTATACATAGTCCCCCCATTTCAGGGCACCATAACGTTTGGGACACAGCAAATGAAAGTCGTCATGTTTAGTGTTTTGTTGCATATCCTTTGCATGCAATGACTGCTTGACGTCTGCGATTCATGGACTTCACCAGTTGCTGGGTGTCTTCTCTGGTGATATCAGAGAAATTCTCTGCCAGGCCTGTATTGCAGCCGTTTTTAGCTTATGCTTGTTTTGGGGGTTAGTCCCCTTCAGTTTTCTCTTCAGCATATAAAAGGCTCCTTGACAAACTCCTTTGTTGCATTAGCAGTATGTTTGGGATCATTGTCTTGTTGTAGAATGAACCGCCGGTTGTTTTGAGGCATTTATTTGAACTTAAGCAGATAGGATGTGTCTATACACTTCAGAATTCATTATGCTACTACCATCAGCAATTGTATCATCAATGAAGATATGTGAGCCAGTACCTTCAGCAGCCATACATGCCCAGGCCATAACACCCCCACCACCGTGTTTCACAGATGAGGTAGTATGCTTTGGATCTTGGGCAGTTCCTTCTCTCCTTCATACTTTGCTCTTGCCATCACTCTGATATCAGTTAATCTTCATCTCATCTGTCCACAAGACCTTTTTCCAGAACTATGGTTGCTCTTTTAAGTACTTCTTGGCAAACTGAGGTCATTAACAAATCCACACCTGACTCCTGAAGAGTGTTTCTGATCTGTCGGACGGGTGTTTGGGGATTTTTCTTTATCATAGAGAGAATTCTTCTGTCATCAGCTGTGGAGGTCTTCCTTGGCCTGCCAGTCCCTTTGCGATTAGTAAGCTCACCAGTGCTCTTTCTTCTTAATGATGTTCTAAACAGTTGATTTTGGTAAGCCTAACGTTTGGCTGATGTCTCTAACACTTTTATGCTTGTTTCTCAGTCTCATAAACGTTTCTTTAACTTTCATTGGCACAACTTTGGTCCTCATGTTGATAAACAGCAACAAAAGTTTCCAAAGGTGATGGAAAGACTGGAAGAAAAACTAGGTGCTACGAGCTCTCTTATACCTGCATTAAGGAGGCATTTAAACACACCTGAGCAATTACAAACACCTGTGAAGCCATGTGTCCCAAACATTATGGCACCCTGAAATGGAGGGACTAAGTATAAACACAGCTGTAATTTCTACATGGTGAAACCAAAATGTATAAATATACCCTTTAATAAAATCTGACAATGTGCACTTTAACCACCTGTGATTTTTTCAATCACAAATCTCAAATTGTGGACTACAGAGGCAAATAAATAAATGATGGGTCTTTGTCCCAAACATTATGGAGGGCACTGTATATGACTAAAATTATTGATTGTCCACATTGTCCATTACCCAGAATGAACAAATGCATTCAAAATAATGTCAAGGGGTAAATGAATATTTGTTCAATATTTCACTCACAAATTTGACACCAGGCTTTGAAAGGTAAACAACTTAAAGGCTGGTTGATTGCTGGTTTTTAAATCAAGAGAGCTGGAAAATGACAAGAGATGCTATGCAGAGGGAGAACTACTTGCATTTAACAGGATGTCATCTGGTTAAATTGAGAAGATAACATATATCCAGGTTACATTCTCTTGAATTTAGAAGATCGATTTGATGGGTTTTGCAGCAGTTTTGATTTGAGCTGAAGACAACATGTCTGATCATTGAAGGTTCTTTCTTCTCCTACTGCACACAATACACACATGATCAAAAACAGCATTCAGCAATGTCACATCTAGTTACATATACTGCACTGTAGTTTCTCTCTTCAAAAGAGTGAAACTTGTTTAGCAAGATCAAATTTACATGTCTAATTTGTTCTCTTCAACCTGTAAATGTTGATTCTGGATACTCAACTGAAACTGATGTAATATCCACCCTCAGGATAGGTATCACTTCCCCCACAGGCAATATTCAATATTCTATTTCATCAATTCCAGACTCTTTTTCTCCCTACCTTTTCCCTACCCTTCTGAACTGAGATACAATGGTCCACACAAACTATTCCAAACATCTATGTTTACGAGAATCTCACTGAGGTGCCATTTATACATGTCTGGTGATGTCAACACAGGACACTTACCATGTGATCTGAACCCCTTTTTAAGATAAGATATGTTGCGATGTTTCCTTTCCTTCAACAGTCCTTCTAGATTTACTTGAACCAGACTCAATATCCTGAATCTCCAGTGCATTAGCTTGTCTGCAGAAATGGGTTCTGTCATGGAGCATATTGTTGATCTATACCTCAGAAGAAAATCTGCCAATCAGTATTTTGTTCTAAAATGTGATCTGCCTTCTCCAACCTGATTCTTTAATGTCTCCTTCATGATGCATTCCAATGTTTCAACTTCATTCCAGGACTCTTTTATAAGGAGGTATGAAGCAATATAGAACGTGGAACTGTACCACCCAGGAGGCCCTTCAGTCCACAACACTTGTGCTAAACATGACGCCAAGTTAAACAAATCTCCTCTCCTGCAAGTTATCCAAATCATTCAATTCCCTGCATATCCATGTGCTTATGTTAAAGTCTCAAACACCACTATCGTATCTGCTTTACCACCAACTTCTATATACTAAAACTCTCGTTTGTTTGTTTGTTTGTTTGTTTGTTCCTGAACTACAGCCAAAATGGTACACGATAGCGTGACAATTTTAGGCCCACTTTACTCACCGTCATCCCTTTCGTGCTAATGGAAAAGGTTTCATTGAAATCGGTAATATTTTTTAAGTTATTCACATTTTAAAGTTTAAATCTATCTCCAAGGGAGGGAGGGGGAGGATCAGGGGGATGGAGTGGGGGGGAGGGGAAAGGGGAGAGGAAGGGGGGGGGAAGGGGGGAGGGGAAGAGGAAAGGGGAGGGGAAGGGGGATGGGGAAGGGGAGAGGGGAAAGGGGATGGGAAAGGGAGAGGGGAAGGGAATGGGGAGGGGAAGGGGAAATGGGAAGGGGAGGGGAAGGGAGGATGGGAAGGGGAGTGGAAGGGGGTATGGGGGGGAGGGGGAGGGGAGTGGGGGATGGGGGAGGGGAGGGTTGGGGGAGGGGAGGGTGGGGGAGGGGAGGGTGGTGGAGGGGAGGGGGAGGAGGGAGGGGTGCTGCACCAATGCAGCAGAGGTTTGGGCCCAACGGGTCCACTTGGTCTAGTGTCCTTTAAACCTTTCCCCTCTGACCTTAGTTATGCTCTTGTATTTGGTCTTTTCACCCTAGATAAAATGTACTGAGTTTCTATCCTTTCCAAGCCATTCATAATTTTATATACTTTATATCCCCTGAACCTCAACGCTCCAGAGAGACTCCAGGTTTACTCAACCTCTCTTTGTAACAGATGTAGGAAGGAACTGCAGATGCTGGTTGACACCAAAGATAGACACAAAATGCTGGAGTAACTCATTGCGACAGGTCTCAACCGGAAACGTCACCCATTGCTTCTATCCAGACGCTGCCCGTCCCACTGAGTTCTCTCTTTTGCAGCAAGTACCCTCTGTTTGGCTGCCTGCCACTGTATGTTTCTTTTTTTTCCTAGTCAGATGTGCAGCACTTTGGTCAACGTGGGTTGTTTTTAAATGTGCTATACAAATAAATTGACTTGACTTGACTTGACTTAATCCAGGCAGCATTCTGGTGAATCTTTTCTGCACCCTTTCAATGCCATATTCTTCCTGTAATGGGGCAAGCAGAACTGCGCACAATACTCTAAATCAGTTCTCAGTAAAGTCTTAAGCTGCAACGTGACTTCCCGAGATTTAAATAATGCCACGAACAATGAAGGCGAGCATTCCATACACCTTCGTTAACACTCTCCACTTTCAGGGAGCTGTGGATACAAAGATCCCTCTTAACATTAAACTGTTAGGGTCTTGCCAGTAACAGTATACATTCTCCGCACATTCAATCTCCCAAATTGCAACACCGTACCACACCCCTGCTTGGATTACACTCAATCTGCCATTTCTCCATCCATTTCTGTTGCTGATCTATTTACCACTGTGTACTTTGACAGCGTTCCTCACAGGCCACAACTCCACCAGTTTTGGTGTTGTCTGCAAAGTCACAAACTATGTAGAGCAGGGGCCTCCAAACTTTTCAGCATGAGGGCCACATTATATATTTGGCACATTTTTGTGGGCCGTAGGAAGGGAAAAAAAAAAGTGTGAGTTTTATCATTTTAATGAACCCAAAAAAGTTGAGACTGGGTTACGTTCGATTAGATTAGGAAAGGTTAAACTAGGTTAGGTTAGATTAGGTTAGTTTATATGGCAACAAATAAATAATATTCAATTTTTAAAAAGAGCTTGAAATCTTTTCTGCACCCTTTCAATGCCATATCCTTCCTGTAATGGGGCAAGCAGAACTGCGCACAATACTCTAAATCAGTTCTCAGTAAAGTCTTAAGCTGCAACGTGACTTCCCGAGATTTAAATAATGCCACGAACAATGAAGGCGAGCATTCCATACACCTTCGTTAACACTCTCCACTTTCAGGGAGCTGTGGATACAAAGATCCCTCTTAACATTAAACTGTTAGGGTCTTGCCAGTAACAGTATACATTCTCCGCACATTCAATCTCCCAAATTGCAACACCGTACCACACCCCTGCTTGGATTACACTCAATCTGCCATTTCTCCATCCATTTCTGTTGCTGATCTATTATTTACAAAACAGAAAAAATACATTGACCACCACTGGGGGAGAGGGAGAAGAGAGAGGGGTAGAGAGGGGGGGAGAGAGTTGGGGGGGGGGGGGAGAGAGAGAAAGAGAGTATGGGGGGAAGAGACAGTGGGGGGAGAGAGGGAGTGGAGGGGAGAGAGAGTGGGGGAGGAGAGAGAGTGGGGGGGAGAGATTCGGAGTAGAGGGAGCAGCGGGTGAGAGCGGGAGCGCAGGGAGGGGGAAGGTGTCAGAGGGTCCGGTGAAGGAGCGCCGTCACTTGCAGGGGCTGCTCCCTCCCCTCTCCCTCTCTCCCAGAGCCAGCGAGATCTGCACCGCTCCTCCACTCTCTTCCCCGGCCCCGTCTCCCTCTAACGCAGTGAAATAAGAACAAACACAAGTGTTGTAGTTGTTGTCAGAAGCCCCGCATCCCCGGGGTGAGCGGCGGCGGCGAGGAGGGAAGTTTCACTCATGTTTGTTCTTATTTCGCTGCGCTAGAGGGAGACGGGGCCGGAGAGAGAGTGGAGCAGCGGCGCAGATCTTGCTTGGGCTGGGAGAGAGGGAGAGGGGAGAGAGGGAGAGGGAGAGGGGGGGAGAGGGAGAGGGGGAGAGAGGGAGGGAGCAGCCCCCGCAAGTGGCGGCGCTCCTTCACCAGACCCTCTGACACCCTCCCCCTCACCTGCGCTCCCGCTCTCACCCGCTGCTCCCTCTACCCCGTCTCTCGTCCCCCCCCCCCTCTCTCCCCGGGGTGATTGGCGGCGGCAAGGAGGGAAGTTTCCTTGGTCTTGTTGTTTGCGAGGGGGCGCTGCGACCTCTCGCCTTGTCCCGGCTCTGGGTCGGTGATGATCCGCTCCCTGGCGAACCTTCGCCGGCAGCTTCTGCCTCCAGTCCCCGCCGCCTAAGAGCTTGCTGGGGACCAGATAAAATCTCGTGGCGGGCTTGATGTGACCCGCGGCCCATAGTTTGGAGATCTCTGATGCCGGAAATAGCAGGGGACCGGGGGTCTAACGAGATGGAGGAACTGAGGGTAATCCAGGTTAGTCGGGAAGTGGTGTTAGGTAAATTAAATGGATTAAAGGCCGATAAATCCCCAGGGCCAGATAGGCTGCATCCCAGAGTGCTTAAGGAAGTAACCTCAGAAATAGTGGATGCATTAGTGATAATTTTTCAAAACTCTTTAGATTCTGGAGTAGTTCCTGAGGATTGGAGGGTAGCTAATGTAACCCCACTTTTTAAAAAGGGAGGGAGAGAGAAAACGGGGAATTATAGACCAGTTAGCCTAACATCGGTAGTGGGGAAAATGCTAGAGTCAGTTATTAAAGATGTGATAGCATCACATTTGGAAAGTGGTGAAATCATCGGACAAAGTCAGCATGGATTTATGAAAGGCAAATCATGCCTGACGAATCTTATAGAATTTTCCGAGGATGTAACTAGTAGAGTGGATAAGGGAGAACCAGTCGATGTGTTATATCTGGACTTTCAGAAGGCCTTCGACAAGGTCCCAGATAGGAGATTGGGGTACAAACTTAAAGCACACAATATTGGGGGTTCAGTGTTGAGGTGGATAGGGGAATTGGTTGGCGGACAGGAAACAAAGAGTAGGAATAAACGGGTCCTTTTCAGAATGGCAGGCAGTGACTAGTGGGGTACCGCAAGGCTCAGTGCTGGGACCCCAGTTATTTACAATATATATTAATGATTTGGACGAGGGAATTGAATGCAATATCTCTAAGTTTGCGGATGACACGAAGCTGGGTGGCAGTGTTAGCTGCGAGGAGGATGCTAGGAGGCTGCAGAGTGACTTGGATAGATTAGGAGAGTGGGCAAATGCATGGCAGATGCAATATAATGTGGACAAATGTGAGGTTATCCACTTTGGCGGCAAGAACAGGAAAGGAGAGTATTACCTGAATGGTGGCCAATTAGGAAAAGGGGAGATGCAACGTGACCTGGGTGTCATGGTGCACCAGTCATTGAAAGCAAGCGTGCAGGTGCAGCAGGCAGTGAAGAAAGCGAATGGTATGTTAGCATTCATAGCAAGAGGATTTGAGTATAGGAGCAGGGAGGTTCTGCTGCAGTTGTACAGGGCCTTGGTGAGACCCCACCTGGAGTATTGTGTACAGTTTTAGTCTCCTAATCTGAGGAAAGACATTCTAGCCTTAGAGGGAGTACAGAGAAGGTTCACCAGATTGATCCCTGGGATGGCAGGACTTTCATATGAAGAAAGACTGGATAGACTAGGTTTATACTCGCTGGAATTTAGAAGACTGAGAGGGGATCTTATTGAAACATATAAAATTCTTAAGAGGTTGGAGAGGCTAGATGCGGGAAGATTGTTCCCAATGTTGGGGAAGTCCAGAACCAGGGGTCACAGCTTAAGGATAAAGGGGAAGTCTTTTAGGACCGAGATGAGAAAACATTTCTTCACACAAAGAGTGGTGAGTCTGTGGAATTCTCTGCCACACAAGGTAGTTGAGGCCAGTTCATTGGCTATATTTAAGAGGGAGTTAGATGTGGCCCTTGTGGCTAAAGGGATCAGGGGGTATGGAGAGAAGGCAGGTACAGGTTACTGAGCTGGATGATCAGCCATGATCATATTGAATGGCGGTGCAGACTCGAAGGGCCGAATGGCCTACTCCTGCACCTATTTTCTATATTTCTATGTTTTCAAATACGAGTAAATCCTGTCCTAAAGATTCTTCTCTAATAACTTCCCAACAACTGACGCGAGGCTCACCGACCTGATATTTTCTGGATTATCTCTACTTCTTACACAAAGGAACCACCTAGCCTACTCTCCTGTCATCTGGAAGCTAGCCTATGGCTAGAGATGATACAAAGATCTTTCTCCAGGCCGCTGCAATCTCCTGCCCTGCCTCTCTCAATAATCTGGGATATATCCCATCAGGCCCTGGAGATGTATCCACCGTAATGATTCTCAAAAGACATAACACCATCTGCTTCTTAGTCACAAACTGCTAGTATACCCCACACTATTCTCACTGTCCTCCTCCTTGGTGATTACAGATGCAAAATAATCATTCAGTTCTTGGCTTACATCCTCCGACTCCAAGCACAAATTCCCACCTTTATCCTTGAGTGGTCCCAGCTTCTCCCTATGTTTAATTGGATTTCATTTCACAAGATATTCCAACTGAAACTATGGACAATGAAAAATCAATTCCAGTTCCTGTCCTTAATAATAATAATAATAACAATAATATATTCCTTTATTCGTCCCACACTGGGGAAATTTACAGTGTTACAGCAGCAAAGTGGATAGCAAGAGAGCAAGAGATCATTCATTATAAATAAAAGATACATAAATTGTCATCAGTTTTCTGTGTGTTCTTAGCTGTTATTGTTGACTCGTCTGCTGGGCGCAGTGCTGGTTGTGCAGTCTCACAGCAGCGGGAAGGAAGGACCTCCTATATCTCTCCTTCACACACTTGGGGTGAAGGAGTCTGTCACTGAAGGAGCTACTCAGTGCAGTGACAGTGTCCTGCATGGGGTGGGAGTCGTTGACCAGCAGCGATGTTAGCTTTGCCATCATCCTCCTCTCTCCCACCACCTGCACTGAGTTGAGGGCGCAACCCAGGACAGAGCTGGCCTTAATCATAGGGAAAGCAGATTTTTAATGGAATAAAAGACACAAAGTGCTGGAGTAACACATGTCAGACAGCATCACTGGAGAATGTGGATAGGTAACATTTCGGGTAAGGTCGCTTCTTCCTGACCCATAACGTCACGTATCCATGTTCTCCAGAGATGCAGCTTGACCGCTGAGTTACTCCAGCACTTTGTGTCTTAAACCAGCTTCTGCAGTTCATTGTATCTAAGATTTTCACCTCACCTTCCTGATATAGCTGAACTGGATCTAAGCTACCTTACACCATTCCTGCTTTAACAGTAGAAATGACTCACATTGGCCTTGAATTCTCCCATACAAGCTTAAACTCATTTCCCATTAATGTCCTGAAGCTACCATGACTCACCAAATCATGAATATTTAGTTGCTTGAAACCACCTGTATCTTCGACAATACCACCGCTGTTGGCCGAATCATAGGTGGTGATGAGTAAGCGTACAGAAGAGAAATAGAGCACAAAATGCTGGAGTAACTCAATGTGACAGGCAGCGTCTCTCAAGAGAAGTAATGGGTGACGTTTCGGGTCGGGACCCTTTGGGTCAGTCTGCAGAAGGGTCTCGACCCAAAACTTCACCTATTCCTTCTCTTCAGAGATGCTGCCTGTCCTCCTGAGTTACTCCAACATTTTGTGTCTATCTTCGGTTTAAATCAGCATCTGCAGTTCCTTTCTACACAGAGAAATAGAACACCTGGTGTCACAACAACGTTGTCACGGGGGCTGTACGGTGGCACAGCGGTCGAGTTATTGCTTTACCGCACCAGAGACCCAGGTTCGATCTTGACTACGGGTGCTGTCTGTATGATGTTTGTATATTCTCCCCATGACCTGCATTGGTTTTCGGCCAATCTCCGGTTTCATCACTCCAAAGACGTACAGGTTTGTAGGCTAATTGGCTTGGTATACTTGTAAATTTCCCCCTGGTGTGTGTAGGATAGTGTAAGTATGCAGGGATTGTTGGTTGGAGCGGACACAGTGGGCCGAAGAGTCTGTTTTCGCACTGTATCTCTAAACTAAACTTAAACAATCTCTCGCTCAATGTCAACAAAACCAGACCTCCCAACATTTGATTTTACAAATTCAGAATTTTGATGTCCAAAATTCAGAATTTTACATCAAAATTCATAATATGGCACATAATGCAACTTTTCAGCAAAAAAAAAGGATGCACGCCAAATGCGCATACGCATTGCACTACGTTCATGTGTGAAAAACGACTATTATTTCCAACAGTCTAGTTCTTCGACTACATGTACAATGTCAGGCCTATCATGAGTATATTCTGCTATTTATAGAAAGCTTTATTGAACAGAAATACTTTTTACAACACAAAGAAAAAATTGTTTTGCTTTGTTTTTTCTATTTTGCTTTTTCCTTACACATCCCGATTCTCTTGATATTGAATAAAAGAACAATGGTCATAAAATGTATGACTAAGTTATGAAGAAAGAGTTTAATTTCAAACTGCACATACCTAATTTCATTGAAGACATACTTGGTCCAGTGGTCTTCAAAAGCAAATCACAACAGTCCATGTCCCCCCCACCCCCACTCCCCACCCCCCCACGTCCACTCCCCCTCACATCCTCCCACACCCAATCCCCCCTCCCCTCCCTTCCTCCACCCCCCCACGCCCCCATTCCTCCCACCCCTCCACCCCCACTCCCTTCCTCCGCCCCACCGCACCCAACCCCCCCCCCCCCCCCCCATTCACCCACCCCACCTCCTCTCAACATCAACGGGCCTCACGCTGCGCAGCGAGGCGAGGCCAGGCCAGCGGCTAGGTGAAGCGAGGCCAGTGGTGAATCGTGAGGTGAGGCCAGCGGCCAGGCCGGTGGTGAGGTGAGGCGAGGCCGGGCCAGCGGCGAGGCAAGGCCGGGCCAGTGGCGAGGCAGGGCCAACGACGAGGCCAGGCCAGCGGCCAGGTGAGGCGAGGCCGGGCCAGCCCGGGCCAGTGGCGAGGCAGGGCCAACGACGAGGCCGGGCCAGGGACCAGGTGAGGCGAGGGGCAGGGCGAGCGTCGAGGCACGTGATTTGCGGAAAAATGTGAGGCGAAATCGGAATGGCAGAAATGAAATAAGAAAGCGGAATTTCCGCCAAATTTGGACGGGTTGGGTGGTCTGCAAAACCAAGGAACTAATTGTTGACTTCAGAAAGGGGAAGCTGGGAGATGACATGCCAGTTTTCATTGGTGGGTTGGCAACAGAGAGAGTTAGCAGCTTCAAATAGTTGGTCATCAGTACCTCGAATGACCAGTTCTTGGCCCAACACACAGATGCAATCATGAAGAAGGCCCACCAGCAACTCTATTTTCTTATGTTTAAAGAGTTTCAGCACCTCATTAAAAACTAACGTCTGTGGATACACTGTAGAAAGTATACTGCTTGGCTGCATCATGGTTAGGCATGACAATTCCAATCCACAGGAGCACGAGGTGGCAGAGGGTGCTAGACTCAGCCCAGTCCATCACGGGAACAGCCCTCTCTCCATCAAATGCATCTACAGCAGGCACCACCTCAAGCAGGCTGCTTCCATCGTCAAGGATTGCTATCATTGTGTCTGTGAGGTGTACCTTCGCCTCACTGTCACAGTCAGTCAGGCAGAAGGTACGTACACCTGAAATGCTGCTCAAGTTCAGGCTAGACACAAAATGCTGGAGTAACTCAGCGGCTCAGGCAGCATCTCGGGAGAGAAGGAATGGGTGACGTTTCGGGTCGAGACCCTTCAAGGGTCTCGACCCGAAACATCACCCATTCCTTCTCTCCCGAGATGCTGCCTGACCCGTGGAGTTACTCCAGCATTTTGTGTCTACCTTTGATTTAAACCAGCATCTGCAGTTTTTTTTCCTACTCAGGTTCAGGCTCATGCATCTAACAGGTTCAAGAACATCTATTTTCTTATAATTGCCAGGCTCTTGAGCCTCAATCAAAATTCTGCCTATGGAGAGGAGATAGTTGCCCACCTCTTGGCACGTGTGTGGATTTGCATGGTAGTCTGGAGAAGGATCCTTGTCACATCCAAAACTGTTCCATAGCAGAGAACTGATTTAGGTTTGGGTTTATTGTCACATGTACTAAGGTACAGTGAAAAGCTTTGTTTTGCATGCTACACCATGCAGACAATCAGTTCAAACTCGAGTACAATAGATAGTGCAAAGGGAACAACACAGTGCAGAATATAGTTATCAGCTTTGTAGCGCATTCTGGTGGATCAGTTCCCTACACAAATTCCAATGTCCTCAATTGTATAGAGGTGAACCGAACATTACCCGAGCGTATGGAAGGACCATTCAGAACCCTGATAACAGAGAAGAAGCTATTTCTGAGTTGGGTGGTGTATGCTTTCCAGCGCCTGCCGGACGGGAGGAGGAATGACCAAGGTGGAACAAGTATCTATTATGTCGGGTGCTTTTCTGAGGCAGCGTGAAGTGTAGTTGGAGTCAATGGTGGGAGGTCTAGTCGACAACCGTCTTGGAGTCTTGAGCAGAGTTGTTCCCAAACCAAACTGTAATGCAACCCCACAGTATGTTTTCTGTGGTGCACCCGTAGAAGTTTGTACAGGTCACTGAAGGCATATTGAAGTTCCTCAGTCTCCTCAGGAAGTCACGGCATTGGTATGCCTTCTTGGCTGTTACATCAATGTGGTTGGTCCACGACAGATCATTGGTAATATTAACACCAAAGAACTTGAAGCTCCCAACCACTTCCACGTCCGTACCATTGATGCTGATTGAGGATGTACTTCACCAGACCTTCCTGACTAAAATCAATAACTACCTCCCTCATCTTGCTGATATGTATGGGCTGTTCCCATAGACACACTTGGAGATGGGCATCAAATGCTATTGGAAAACAATTAATTCAGTGAAAGATGGTCTTTGGTCTGCCCGAAACCTGGTGGTCTCCCAACACAGCGAGATGTCCATCACAGAATGTTGATGACTGACCCATTCTGGACTGAGAGAGCTTAGTGCAGCCAACACGAAGGCTCTATGGGGGAGGTCCACAATCTTGGTCCTTCCGTTGAAGGACATTGAGGCACTATCCAGTGGGGATACCCCTCAAACAAAGGAAAGGATATAACCCCATGGGGCCACGTGAATGGCAAGGGTGTTTTGTTTAAAAGAGCAACCTCCACTGAGTATGACACTATTGAATGCATAAAGAATATAGGGTTTTTTTGCAGAGTTTTCGTTTTGTATACATTTTTATTCAGAATAAAGTTTATTATTGAAATAAAACATACTTCAATGCTAAAGCTGAGCATTCTGTATGCACAATATAAACTCTGAACAGTATTCTACACTTCACTTGAGAAACCAGTTTTACACATTAATTCAACCACATGCAACTCAAACTTACCCTGTGGCATTACTGCTTTTGTGTAGCAACCTTTTCTTTGCCTGATCTTCCCTCAACCCCCTCTCCATGCAAAAGCACCGTAGTCCACCCACCCACATCAACAAAATCACTCCACAGGCAGCCTGCCAGCAAGGTCGTGGGAAAGCCTTGCCCCTACTCGCTGCATTTCCTCCCTTATTTACTTGAGACTGAAAAAGATCTCATACATAGCAACTGAGACTAAATGCTGGATAGAGCAAGTGTTTTAAATTCCATGCGCTCAACAGTCGAATGCATATTTAAGATGTGATCCGTTTCCCTAATGAGCTTTTCAAAACTAAAGAGGCCCACAGATTGCAGATTCAATTCTCACTTATGGCAAATAATTTTATGGAAATAAAATGATGAAAGTGAAGAATAAAGTAATAAACAGCCAAACTATTTTCACCCAAGATAATTATCAGGGAAGCCCATTGGGCAACATAAATGAATTCAAAATAATATGCGGTGTAAAGAAGGAAAGATGGCCACTTATTATTCTTACTAGTCTTCTTTAGAGATATGCTGAAAATTATACTTTTCAACTTTAAATTATAAAATAATTACCAAGACCAATCAACCAGTTAAGAGTGTTAAATGGCAATGACATTTTTCATATCATTAGGCATTGGAGGTTTGCTAATACACTGATTACATTCTGAGCAGATTTGGACCAGAGATTACCAGGAGTAAGTCGAGGTGCTGCAATTCCTCAAAGAGACACTGACCACATCCTTGAGATCTCACTTTCTAAAAATCATTCTGTTCAGTTTTTTTTTACTCTTCTAGCATCTCACATAACACAAGTTCATGATAACATTAGGCTAGCAGGTATTAATTTAAAGACCAAATGTATACATTTTGTTAAATACTTGCTCTTTTTTTACACTTACAGAAGCTTAACAATATAAAATGGAAAAGTTCCATAAAAATGTTAAATGCCCAGCAGATTTACCCTTTGTTTCTTTCCCAGTTCACCTATGACTTTGGTTTGCTCAAAACTTCAAAATATAACAGTGATGCACAGAAAGTGGGCATGAATACCGAGAACCAATAATCAAGCAGCAACTCATTTACAATGTGGGTTAACCAGGCAATGTTTCACAGGCCTCCACCTGCAGGCTGAAAGATTCACCTCAGAAGATGCAACATCAGTACAATAGAAGTACATTAACCACAGTGACGTATTAACTGCAATGAATACACAAAGCAACAGATTAAATCCTTGAGTTTACAACCTTACGGTTGTAAGCAGTGCCTCCTACCCTACGTTTACCATAGAAACATAGGGTATTGACTTGAGAAAAGAAGTGGGAGCTCTTCAGACCTGACCACTTACACGATGCTACACACTAGGAACAATTTACAATTATAGCAAGCCCATTGGCCTACAAACCTGCACATCTTTGGAGTGTGGGAAGAGACCAGAGATCCCGGAGAAAACCCACGCAGGTCACGGGGAGAACGTACAAACTCCGTACAGACAGCACCCGTAATCACGATCCAACCCAGCTCTCTGGCGCTGTAAGGCAGCAACTCTACCGCTGTGCCGGCGTGCCGTCCTGGTAGTTTAATTCATTTTTGCACTATTTTTACCGTTACAATTTCTGCATTTCATCTTTAGTTATATTATTGTTACGGCACGTTTTTTGATATTGTCATTACTCAAATATTTACACCTGTAACAAAACAAGCAGATGTTTTTGCTGCATCTCAGTTCCATAATCCAAGATAAATTGTGTACTGCAAAGCAATAAGGGTTGAATGCAAAAAGCCAAACATGGTGAGCATTTTAAAGTGCCTATTTTGCAAAACAAAATCTGCTTAACTTGTTTCGACGTGTACAATCGACACTACCTAGTTACATTACGTGGCTTTATTTTTTGCAGGGTATCCTCGAATTGTAGGCTGACACGCCCTTTGTGAACTATCAAGAGAGTCAAGTCAGAGTGTTTAATTGGCATACGCAATGGAACGGGGACTGCATCTTTACAGAACATGAAGTGCAGCATCAGGATAGCTAATCGTCTGCACTAAGTATTTGTTCAGCTACTATACATACACCATTAATGAACATTTGAAAGCAGAGTCACTTATACAAAGCTGATACCTCACTTGTTCTGTCATCCATCCATCCTGAATGTGGCAGCTCTGACAAAAAAAAGTAAAAGGTGTTTCCTGAATTTCAAATCCTCGAGCTGAAACTTGGCAGATCCCAGCGAGTTCCGGCTTGTGCAACATGAGCCAAGGTGACATCTTCAAACTTGGCAGATCTATAAGTCAGAAGCTCACACGCCAGCAACGAGTGTTGCGAGATTACAATGACAAACTAGAAAAATGCTCCACAAGGGCACTTAACTTAACTTCATTGAGCAAGCTTCCAGCTTTCTAATGTCGATAGTGAGGTCAGGAACGCACAGTATCACTGCCAATAAGCATTTCCAAATGTTAGTCATTGACTTATACAAAATGGCGGCACTGCCCTAGCAGCTGCCGCTCACCTGCGGTCCATTTGTCTTTGTGTTTTTGTTGTTTTTTGTTGTCTTAATTGTAGTTGTGATGTGGTGTTTTTGTGTTTATGTACTATGTGTGTATGTGGGGGGGAGGGGGAAACTAACACTGTAAATTAGTGTGTCCCTTCAGAACGGAGACCCGACCTTTGTTTTCTGGGCCGTGTCTCCGTTCCTGCTGCGGCCTACCATCGGCCCAACTCCTGGAGCTGTCGGCCTCCAGGGCTCTGGTTCGCAGAGCCCGCGGATCGGACTTACCACCACCGGAGCCGGCCGTCTTCGGAGGCTGCGGGAGCGGCTGCGACTCGCCTTAGGCTCGGGCCGCGTGGATGCCGACATCGGGAGCTCCAGCAGCGGCAGCGTGTTCGCCCGCCCCGGATCGCGGGGCTTGGGGCGCGGACATTTCACCGTCCGGCGCGGCCTAGGATGGCCGCGGGATATTTCTCTGCTGCGCGGGGGCTTCAATGTCGGGAGCCACGACCGCCCCGACGTGCAGCAACAGCGGCAGCAGCGTGTTCGCCCGCCCCGGATCGGACTTTTCATCAGCGGAGCCGGCCGTCTTCGGAGGCTGCGGGAGCGGCTGCGACGCGACGCGCCTTGGGCTTGGCCCGCTGTGGACCGTCCGGTGCGGCCTGCAACCACAACAACCTGGCTGCGGGCGAGGACAGCAGGAGAAGGGAAAGACATTGTGGCCTTCCATCACAGTGAGGAGAGGACTGGAGGAGACTCACTGTGATGGATGTTTCTTTGATGGATGTTTCTTTTTTGTGTGTTTTTGGGGTTGGGTGGTTTGAGTGCCTGTTTGATGCTTTTATTGTTGGACTGTGTTTTGGGGGGTTTTGGGGTGTGTGATTTGAATGCCTATTTAATGCTTTTATTGTTGGACTGTGTTTTGGGGGGTTTTTGGGGTTGGGTAATTTTGGGTGCCTGTTTAGTGCTTTTATTGTTGGACTGTGGGTGATTGAATTAACATTTTGTTCAAGATGGCCGCGCCGTTGTGTTTGGCTGCCTGCCACTGTATGTTTCTTTTTTTTTCCTGGTCAGATGTACAGCACTTTGGTCAACGTGGGTTGTTTTTAAATGTGCTATACAAATAAATTGACTTGACTTGACTTGACTATACAATGTGGAAACAGGTCCTTTGACCCATCCTACCTGAGCTGGTCCCATTTGCCTGCATGTGGCCCCGTATCCCTCTCAACCTTTTCTATCCATGTACCTGTCCAAATGTCTTTTAAACTTCATATTTGTACCTGCCTCTACCACTTCTTCTACAACTCATCCCATATATCCACCATTCTCTATATGGAAAGGTTGCCCCTCAGCTCCCCTTTACATTTTTCTATTCTCACCTTAAATCTATATTTTTCATTTTAGACTCCACTACCATTGGAAAAGACTGTAGCTATTCACCTTACCTATGCCCCTCATGATTATATGTAGACGATAACTCCTATCCCTCCTCGGCTTCAGGGATAAAAGCCCCACCCTATCCAGTCTTTGCTTCTAACGTAAGGAAACTCCAGACCCAGTAACAACCTCATGAATCTTTTCTGCACTCTTTCCTGCTTAATATCCTTCCTGTACCCAAGTTACCAACAGTAAACAATTATTCCTAGCATGGTCTAACCAACGTCTTGTACAATTGTAACATGACATCCCAATTTTTGTACTCAGTGCCCTGACCAATGAATGTAATTATGCCAAATGCCTTCTTCACCGCACTATGTTGCCAATTTCAGAGAATTATACTTGTACCCCTGGTTCTCTCTGTTCTACCATACTCCCAAGGTCCCTGCCATTTACTGTATTCTGCCCTCGTTTAAGTTCCCAAATACAACACTTTGCACTTTAGAAACATAGAAAATAGGTGCAGGAGGAGGCCATTCGGCCCTTTGAGCCAGCACCGCCATTCATTGTGATCATGGCTGATCGTCCCCAATCAATAACCCTTGCCTGCCTTCTTCCCATATCCCTTGATTCCACTAGCCCCTAGAGCTCTATCTAACTCTCTCTTAAATCTATCCAGTGATTTGGCTTCCACTGCCCTCTATGGCAGAGAATTCCACAAATTCACAACTCTCTGGGTGAAAAGGTTTTTTTTCACCTCAGTTTTAAATGGCCTCCCCTTTATTCTAAGACTGTGGCCCCTGGTTCTGGTTCTGGACTCGCCCAACATTGGAACATTTTTCCTGCATCTAGCTTGTCCAGTCCTTTTATAATTTTATATATTTCTATAAAATCCCCTCTCATCCTTCTAAACTCCAGTGAATACAAGCCTAGTCTTTTCAATCTTTCCTCATATGTCAGTCCCGCCATCCCAGGGTTCAATCTCGTGAAACTATGCTGCACCGCCTCAATTACAAGGATGTCCTTCCTCAAATTAGGAGACCAAAACTGTACACAATATTCCAGATGTGGTCTAACCAGGGGCCTATACAACTGCAGAAGAACCTCTTTACTCCCATACTGAAATCCTCTTATTATGAAGGCCAACATTCCATTAGCTTTCTTCACTGCCTGCTGTACCTGCACGCCAACTTTCAGTGACTGGTGTACAAGGACACCCAGGTCTCGCTGCACCTCCCCCTTACCTAACCTAACTCCATTGAGATAATAATCTGCCTCCTTGTTTCTGCCGCCAAAGTGGATAACCTCACATTTATCTATATTATACTGCATCTGCCATGCATCTGCCCACTCACTCAACCTGTCCAGGTCACCCTGCAACCTCCTAATATCCTCCTCACAGTTTACATTGCCACCCAGCTTTGTGCCATCCGCAAACTTGCTAGTGCTGCTTCTACTTGCTAGTGTTGCTTCTGTGAAATTTAACTTTGTGTTAAATTCTATCTGCCATTCTTTGGCCCTCTTTCCTAGTTGATCTAGATCTTGTTTTTATCTTAGATAACCTTCTTCCCTTCCGCTACACCAATGTTGGTGTCAACCACAAACTTACTAACCCCATTAGTATAAAAATGAGACACAAATATGGATAACTTCAAACTTACTATTTGACTTAATAATAAATAAGAATGGCTGTTTGAAAGTAAAATACTAAACAGTGAAGAAAACTCCCAAAGGTAAGCCCAAGGATGCCCAGCAACTAAACAACCAAAGCACTGAAGGGTCTCGACCAGAAACGCCAGCCATTCCTTCTCTCCAAAGATGCTGCCTGTCCCGCTGAGTTACTCCAGCATTTTGTGGCTATCTTTGGTTTAAACCAAGACCTGCAGTTCCTTCATACACAAACAAAAGATCTTCATATACAAAGTACAGCAATCTAGTCCGAGGAGTGTATGCAATTACTTGCAGCTATGTCAGAAAAAGTTTAGTGGGGCTGAAGACTGATATTTCTCAGGTGTAAAATAATAGTAAATTTTAGTTAGTACTGGAAATAGCTACCTGAAGGAAAATCGTGGCTAGAGCAATGAAAGGCATTCAGAGATTCAAATGTGTTCTGTCAAACAAATTGGGTGGAACTGCCAATCTACAGCCTCTAAATGACAAGGTCCATGGAGAGAAGCATAAATCAAACAAAAAGCTTATGATAAATACTGAAAGTATAATAGAACAGAAAATGTTATAAAAGTGAAATTAAAACGTGAGCAAACCAAGGAACGGAAATGAGAAAATACCAGCAACTAAAATCAAACCACAAATATGTTTTCTAAATACTTAAATCGTTCAGTTTCCTGTAACTTTTTACTCTGCCATTCCTGCAAACCCTCCTAATCCTTAAAAGTATAAACTGAAAGAGTAAAACAATTTGCATTATGGTTGGAATTCACTTACATGTTGCACAAGTGGCAACAAATATTTTACAGAGTTGCAATAAGGCAGAAGTGCTCTGGAAACACTAATTTGTATAATTGTCAACTCCTTCATATACTTCCAAGTATGTTAAGCTTCAAAGTGCTTGCAAATTAAACAACATTGCTCTTCTGGAGTCTGCTTTCCTCATTCAGAATTTTCTTTCGTGCAGTTGAAGCTCAGTGACCTGAGACTTCAAGTGACTGTGCCTTTCCCTGGAACAATTGCAGATAGGTCATGCATTGACAATTTTGTGATTTGTGGTTTACTGTTAACCTTTCCCCTTTGGAAGACATTTGGACAGGTATCTGGATAGGTAAAAAATGGATATGGGTCAAACGCAAGCAAATGGATGGGCACCATGTTTAGCATGGATGAGTCGAGACAAAAGGCCAGTGTCCATGTAGTATGATGCTACGACTCTTAAAAGACAATGGCATCTCGTGGCTGCAAAACATTCTCAAGGAGAATGGCGTGCAGCCAGAAGTCATTGTGCACATTAGCACAAATAGTATAACTTACAAAAAGGACGAGGTCATGCAGAGTGAATATAGGGAGTTAGGGAAAAGGTTAAAAAGCAGATCTTCAAGGATAGTAATCCCTGGATTATTCCTGGTGCCATGTGCGAGTGAGGGTAGGAACAGGGAGATTGGGCAGTTAAATATGTGGCTGGGGAGTTGGTGCAAGGATTCAGATTCTTCAGGTTCGGGCACCATTGGGATCTCTTCCTATACAAGAGGGATGGGTTGCATCTCAACCTGGGGGGGGGGGGGAGCATTATCCTGGCAGACAGGTTTGCTAGTGCTACTTGGCAGCATTTAAACTAGATTTGCAGGGGAACAGGATCTATTGCACTCACTACTAGTGAGGCAGTTGGGAGACCGAAAGTCCGAAAGTCAGTAGAGCAGGTTCAGTAGACAAGATAGGCAGGAGCACAGCAGGGTGTGGGGAAAGACGGTTCCATTAAATTGTATTTATTTCAATGCTAAAAACCTGAAAGGTGAAGTGGATGAACTTAGGGCATGGATAGGTACGTGCCACTGGGACATACTGGCCATTACAGAAACTTAGCTAAGGAGGGACAGGACAGGCAGCTTAATGTTCCAGGATACAGGTGCTACAGGTGAGAGAGAGAGGTAGAAGAGGAGGGGGAATTGTTTTATTGATTAAGCAGTCTTAGATTGTATTACTGAAGGTTCGCTCAGTGAGGCAATATGGGTGAAATTGAATAACAAAAACTGGATGATCACATTGTGGGGATTGTGCAATAGGCTCCCAAATAGACAATGGGAATTAGAGGAACAAATGTACCGGGAGATGGCAGACTGCTGCAAGACTAACAGTGTTGCCATCATAGCAGATTTTAACTTTCCGATATAGTCATGGACTAGCACAATGCCACAGACTTAGATGGGTGGAATTTGTCAAGTATGTTCAGGAGAGTTTCCTCAGGCAATATGTAGAGAGCCCTACTAGAGAAGCGGCAAAGCTTGAGCTACTCGTCAGCAATTGGGCAGAGCAAGTAACTGCGAGCCTTTTGAGGCCGACCACGTTCTATTAGGTTTTAAATAGTTATAGATAAGGAAGGATTGAAGCACAAATTAAAGATCAAAATTGGGGCAAGACCAACTTCAATGGTATTGGACAGGAGCTTGCAAAGGTTGACTGGGAGGTTCTCTGTGGGCAAAGGAACATCCAGAAAGTGGGATAATTTTGAAAGTGTGATTGTGAGAGTTCAAGGTACATATGCAAGGCAGGTATGAGTAAAGAAATCTGAAAAATGGTCCTGACCCAAAATGCCACCTATTCATGTTCTTCAGGGATGCTACCTGACCCATTGAGTTACTCCATCCCTTTGTGTCCATTTGAGGAATATGGAACCTTGGATGCCAAGAGAAATGGAGGATCAGAACAAGTTGAAGGATGCATGGGTTAATTATAGGCAGCAGGGATGGTGTACCCCTGGAGAAGTACAAGCAGATTTAAAGGTAAATTGAGGGTGAAGGAATCGAGGGTATGAGATAACACTGGCAGATACATTTAAAGAGAATCCAGAGAGATTATATGTACACTAAGTGAAAAAGATAGTTAGCATCGTTTTGTCCTTTGGAGATTGTGTCCTTTGAATGTGATTGAGGTTTTGAAGAAGTAACCAAGAAGATTAATGAGGGCAGGGCCATAAACGTCGTCTCTATGAACTTCAGCAAGACCTTTGATAAGGCGCCACATGTGGTAGGCTCTTTTGTGGAATTAGATCACATGAGTTCCAGGGAGAGCTTGCTAACTAGATACAGATTTGGGTTCATGGTAGGACGCAGTGGGTTAGAAGGTTGTTTTTCAGACTGGAAGCCTGGATCGATGTTAGGACCCCTGTCTCTCTTCTATATCAATGATCTGGATGAGAATGTGCAAGATATAATTAGTCAGTTTGCAGATGACACCAAAATAGCTGATATCATATACAGTGAATGTGCTTAAGAATTGCAGCGGGATCTTGATCAGCTAGGCAAGTGGGCCGAGGAATGGCTAATGGAGTTTAATTCCGATATGTGTACAGTGTTGCATTTTGGGAAGTCAAACCAGGTCAGGAGCTTCACAGTGAATTGTGGTGCCCCAGGGGTAGTTGAACAGAAGGATCACAGGTAGACACAAAGTGCTGGAGTAACTCAGCGGGTCAGGCAGCATCTCAGGAGAGAAGGAATGGGTGTCGTGTCAGGTTGAGACCCTTCTTCAGATCCTTCTTCTTTCCTGCACAGGATCTTTGAGTACAAATACAATGTATCCTAAAAATGCACTGCAAGTGAAGGTGGCTTTTGGCACACTAGCCTTCCATCAGTCAGGGAATTAAGTCTGAAGAAGAATCCTGACGCAAAACGTCATCTATCCATGTTCTCCAGACATGCTGCCTGACCCGCTGTGTTACTCCAGCTGTTTGTGCTTGTTTTTGTAAATCAGCATCTGAAGTTCCTTGTTTCTAGAAGTTGGGCCATTATGTACAAGACGTTATTGAGGCTGCACTTACAATGCAGGAGGCTTCAGGATTTTAAAAAGATGTATAAAATCATGAGGTGGGAATAGATAGAGTGAGAAACTCTGCTGTCTGGTCATTGTCTCGGCATAGCATTGCCAGAAATGAATCAACCAGAAGGCTTTTAACTACAATATGCAAGGAATTTGAAGGTAGCACAAGAATGTTGAATTTTAAAGAGGGCTCATTGTCCTCGGTTAGCTGGAGTTAAATTCATAAGATAGGCAAATGACTGACCTCACTAGTTTGTCTCACTAATTATAAGAAAAACTTAAGTGATGTTATTTTCAGTAGTTGTGGCTCAGTGACCATCAGAAGAAAGTCTGATAATATCATCAAGGATTCCTGTCATCATGTCCATTCAGGTTTCTCTCTGCTAACTCCTTAGTGTAGATACAGCAACTTTAACGCCGCAAGACAACAGTTTCACCCCCATTACTGAATCAATTACCTCTTGCACATCCCATTCCTGGAGGTGCTGCTATGTATTCACACTCGTAACTCTACCTCAATCTGTTATTCCATTATTATGTCTACATTCCATTATACTTCAATATTCTGTTGCACAACTCAGATTTTGCACTACAGTCTTGCATTAATCTGCTGTTGTGCACTCTATGTATTTATTGTTGTATTTAACATTTCTATGTATATGGTTTATTCTGTGAGCTTGCCATGAAGGAGGAATTACATTACACCCAGGTGCACATGACATTAAACTAATCTAATCTAAGGTATACTCCATTAATGTCAATTCATCTTTCTGCTATTATTATCAAATATGCCCCCATGCAACCACATTTACATGAGCATGAGATCTCTTTAGAAAAAGTTGGAAACACTCAGCCTTCAGATTTCCTTTATTTCTCAGGTTATGGGTGAACATTACACTGTTCATTCCAACTTGCTGAGAAATGGTGTGGGGCTGTCTTGGAACAACCGGGGGCGAAGCCCAACATACAATTGTTTTCAGTTGGGATACTACACAACAAAAAACCACAGAGGAACTATTCATGCGTAATTTTAAGTGTATGCATGCGGGCGCGTGCATGTACACACTGAACTTTTTTTTGCGTTTATTACATTGTTTACAGTGTACAATGTTTACATTCTGTTGTGTTGCTGCAAGTAAGAATGTCATTGTTCTATCCGGGACATGACAATAAAACACTTGACTCTCGACTTTATTTAAAGATAAAATTTACTAATAAAATATTAGTCAATATTGAGAAAATGTAATACACTCAGCAGGTCAAGAAGCATCTGCATGAACTGAAAGGGCTAATATTTCAGATCAATTACCTTTCATGAAAAAGTTAACTCTCCTACCCACCCCCCCCCCCCACCCCCGACAAAGGCTGCCTGACCTGCTGAGTATTTCTAGTTTTAAATTTTCAACCGAAGCAATAACTTAACTTTTTGCTTTTTAATTGCAATTCAACTCGCCATCAGCTCTCTCCTTGGAATTATCAAATTTAAATCAATTCTGCTCCTATCACATTCACTCTCATAGATTTTGTATTGATTCCTCCACATTTTGATAAGACCAGTGACCTATGCACATCGCTACCTTTCTTACTCCCTATCTTATTAATACTTCAAGTGAAAGAAAAATTATTTTCAGAAGGTTGGTTTTCTCCCTGAAACTTAAATTTGATGAGAATATTTCTGCTTATTTGATGAGAATATTTCTGGGCGACACGGTAGCGCAGCGGTAGAGTTGCTGCTTTACAGCGAATGCAGCGCCGGAGACTCAGGTTCGATCCTGACTACGGGTGCTGCACTGTAAGGAGTTTGTACGTTCTCCCCGTGACCTGCGTGGGTTTTCTCCGAGATCTTCGGTTTCCTCCCACACTCCAAAGACGTACAGGTATGTAGGTTAATTGGCTGGGTAAAATGTAAAAATTGTCCCTAGTGTGTGTAGGATAGTGTTAATGTTACGGGGATCACTGGGCGGCACGGACTTGGAGGGCCGAAAAGGCCTGTTTCCGGCTGTATATATATGATATGATATGATATGATATTACCTACCAACCTGTCTCACCCCTCCATCGCATTTCCATATACCAGCTATCTCCCCTGTACACTCCCAGTCCTATGCACAGTCTTGACTTGAAACATCAACAACCCCTTTGCTTCCACAGACGCTACTTGAGTTCGACCAACTGTTTATTTTGGTTCACAACTGTTTAAGTGGATGTAAAGTACTTTGGGGTGTCCTGACAAAAACTTGAAATTAACAACATAAATCTAAGTGTAGAGGGGGGAACTGCAGATGCTGGTTTAAATCGAAGATAGGCACAAAATGCTGGAGTAACTCAGCAGGACAGGCAGCATCTCTAGAGAGAAAGAATGGGTAACGTTTCGGGTCGGGTCTGAAGAAGGGTCTACTCCTTCTCTCCAGAGATGCTGCCTGTCCCACTGAGTTATTCCAGCATTTTGTGTCTATTTTTAATATAAACCCAAGTATTTTTTATTTGTGGTTATTGGTGACATGTGGCAGATCATGTGATGTCCCACTGTTCAAACACTGTTGAATTAATCTTGGTTAAGGTTCTCAGTACACACAGGAGCAAGTAATCAGTCTTTGTAAAAATATATCAATTACAACATAATTTTTGCTTTGATTCATAAACTTAATGGCCCGTTCCTCAAACTGTTTGGGCTTCTTTTTGATCTTCAATGATTAACCATCAAGCTTCTAGTAAATATAAGAAAATAACTGCAGATGCTGGTACAAATCGATTTATTCACAAAATGCTGGAGTAACTCAGCAGGTCAGGCAGCATCTCAGGAGAGAAGGAATGGGTGACGTTTCGGGTCGAGACCCTTCTTCAGACAGCTTCTAGTAAACACTTGAGTCTTCAGAATTATCTTGAGTTTTACTGTGGGGCCTCTGAAGTTGCAGGAAAATAAATTAAGCTTTCTAAAAATGATTGATTTTCTCTCATCTCAAGTAGTAATGATAAACAGGAAGAAACAGGCAGCGATTAATTATATTATAATTATATTATAATTATATTACAGGTCACTCATGACCTTATCAAATAATGAACAAAATCATATTCAGAATACAGTTCTTTTGACGTTTCGTGATCCAAATAATTGAGAGAAACCAACAAATGTAATTCAGATGGCATTGCCTCAGTTCTCAGGGCAGGCTACCAACTATGTAGAATCAGGCAGAGAAACCTGACTTCACCGGAATCACTTGACATGAGGTTATCACTGCCAAAAGGCTCATCATACCACTGGACAAATATCCCTGAAATGGCTCCAATCACTCAGTTGCACATATCAAGATAACACTTAACTATCAATGCTTGCAGTACTCAAAATCTAACATCAAAAATGTAAATGAAGTTTAATTTGTGCTAAAAAGATAGAGGACGCTCTTCAGGAAATATGTTTCCCAGAATACTGGAAAGTATAATAATAATAATAATACATAATAATACATTTTATTTGTCATATGTTGGTTGGCACAGGGTCAACGGTACAATGAAATATATTTGACAAGACAACGGGTCACCTCAGCAGTAATATTCCAAGGATAAATAAGATTTTTAAAATGACATTAGTAAGGTGAAAAGACAATATAAAGACAAAATAATCAACATATATGATTTGAAATGTGTTTATGAGTTCAGAAGCCTGATGGCCTGATGGTAGAAACTGTTCTTAAGTCTGGTGGTACGCGCAGCCTTACTCCTGTATCGTCTGCCTGACGGTAACAAGAACAGCCTGCGTGCTGGGTGGCTGTGGTCCTTGATGATGCTGCAGGCACCGCCGATAGAAAATGTCCTGAATGGCCGGGAAACAGTTGCCAGTGATGTGCTGTGCTGTCTTCACCACTCTCTGTAGTGATTTGTGGCTGTGGGCAGAACAGTTCCCGTACCAGACTGTAATGCAGCCCGTCAGCAGGCTCTCGATGGTGCATCTGTAGAAGTTTGTGAGGGTGCTGGCGTTCATGCCAAACTTCCTCAGTCTTCTCAGGAAAAAGAGCCGCTGGTGGGCCTTCTTTGTTATTGTGTCCGTGTGCAGTGTCCAGGAAAGGTCCTCAGTGATGTGCACACCGAGGAACGTAAAGCTGCCGACCCTTTCAACCTCAACATCACCGATGTGGATGGGGAGGTGTCCACTCCCCCGCTGTCTCCTGTAGTCCACGATCATCTCTTTAGTTTTGCTGACATTGAGAGAGAGGTTATTTTCCTGGCACCAGCTGTTTAGTGCCTTTACCTCCTCTCTGTAGGCCGTCTCATTGTTGTCTGTGATGAAGCCCAAGATGGTCGTGTCGTCAGCAAACTTTAGGATGATGTTTGAGCTGTGCTTAGCAGTACAGTCGTGCGTGAACAGGGAGTACAGGAGAGGACTGAGCACGCAGCGCTGTGGTGTGCATGTGTTGAGGATCAGTGAGGAAGAGGTGTGGCTGCCAATTCTCACCACCTGGGGCCTGCCCGTCAGGAAATCGAATATCCATCCGCAGATGGAGGTCTCCAGTCCAAGATCAAGGAGCTTGGGGACGAGTTTTGAGGGAATAATAGTGTTGAATGCCGAGCTGTAGCCAATAAAGAGCATTCTCACATATGTATTTCCTTTGTCCAGGTGGGTGAGTGCAGTATGTATTGCCATGGCCGTGGCATCGTCCGTGGTCCTGTTTGGTCTATATGCAAACTGAAGAGGGTTCAAGGTGTCAGGGAGAGAGGAGCAGATGTGAGTTTTGACTAGTCGCTCGAAGCACTTCATGATGACTGATGTCAGTGCGACAGGATGGTAGTCATTTAAACAGGAGGTTACTGGTTTCTTTGGAACAGGAACGATGATGGATGCTTTGAAGGAGGTGGGAACCACAGACTGACTCAGAGAGAGGTTGAAGATGTTGGTGTACACCTCTGCCAGTTGATCAGCACACCTGGCTGTTGGTGTACACCTCTGCCAGTCGGCTCTGAGGGCCCGCCCTGGAAAACCATCCGGCCCTGGAGCTTTGCGGTCGTTGACCTTTTTGAAGGACCGCCTCACGTCTGCCATTTGTAAGGACAGTGTGGTAGTCCCCGTGCACACCTGTGGACTCATGGTGGGTGCTGTGTTGTCTGCATCGAACCGGGCGTAAAAGGTGTTAAGTTCGTCCGAGAGCGATGCGGTAGGCTGAACAGTGCTCCTGTTTTTCCCTTTGTAGTCTGTGACGCAGCGTAATCCACTCCACATGTGTCTGGTGTCTGAGCTGTAGTAGTTAGATTCCACTTTGTTTCTGTAGTCTCTCTTGGCTTTCCTGATGGACTTCCGGAGGTCAAACCTTGTAGGCGTTGAGGTTGCCTGAGTTGAAGGCAGTAGTCCGTGCTTTAAGTTTAGCACGGATTTCCCGTCCGACCCAGGGTTTCTGATTTGGGTAAGTGCAGATGGTGGCTTTTGGAACCACATCATCGATGCACTTACTTATGTAGCCTAATACAGAGTCTGTGTATCCGTTGATATTGCCTTCTGCTGCGTCTTTAAACATCTGCCAGTCAGTTGTGTCAAAGCAGTCCTGTCAGGCCTCATCAACCTCATTGTTCCATTTATATATGACCCTGTTTTCCTGTTTTAGTTTCTGCCTGTATGCAGGCAGCAGTAGAATGGAACAGTGATCTTCCTTACCAAAAGCAGGGCGAGGGAGGGGCTTAAAACATTCTCTGAACCTTCTTCATATTGGCTCTGTTGAAGTTTCCCAGAACAATGAACGCAGCCTCAGGATGGAGTTCTCCAGCTCATTTACAATCCCATACAGTTCGTCCAGGGCTAGAGATTTATCAGCCTGTGGGGGGGATGTAAGCAGCAGCAAGGAGGACTGAACTGAACTCTCTGGGGAGGTAGAAAGGTCTAGCTTTAATGGTCAACAGCTCCAGAATCAGGGAGCAGTGTATAGTTAAAACACAGACACCCATGGCCCACGAAGAGTTAACCATAAAGCACACTCCCCCTCCTCTCGACTTGCCCGAGTCCTTCGTTCTGTCTTGTCGGTAGACAGAAAAACTCTCCTGAGTGACGGCACAGTCGGGAACGCTGGTCTCCAGCCACGTCTCCGTGAACGCCAGAACACAGCAGTTCTTAATGTCCCGATGGTGTTCGATCCGTGCGCGCAACTCGTCTAATTTATTTCCAGGGGTTGCACATTAGCTAACAGAATGCTGGTTTGTTACTTCTTCGCCAGCACGCTTTCCTCTCTTTGCTTTCCTCCTCCGCCGTGCAGGTAGACAAAACACCCAGGGGAGACCGTCTGTGTTATCAATAGCTGGCTTAAATTCCGCATTGGCTGACGTTCCTATCTCCAAAAGTGTCTGTCGATCATACTGAACATGTGATAGTACAGTATGTACTACTAAGTAATTAATGTTGATCATTTTTTTAATATTTATTATTCAGCTGTGTTAAAATAGATCTAAATACTGGTTGAATGCACGACTTTACAATGTAAATAGAAAGCTGACAGCACAATTTGGAATTTCTGAAGAGCATCCACGGAGTTCAGGATTAACTTACATATTTTCTTAAATCCCTAACAAACTCAGCATTTCTTTCTAAACCATATCCACCTTACAATTAATTTGTAAAACATAATTACATATTTAAAGTAAAACAGTAATATGGGCTATTTTGCGGCACAGGATGTGAAACCTCATGTGTAGATAACATGGTTAATATACGATAAAGAACAATGATTTTAAGTGAGACCCTCACAGACTTGTAAAAAAAAACCTGTCCCGGCAAACACTTCTTTGTCAAATGACGTCCCACAACTCAGGTTAACTTTGGAATTTGAACAAATAAGGAAGAATTGTTTTTGAAATATCAATTTAATTTTCAATTCCAATTTGCAGCAAATGCAAATCCCAGTTGTACACTCCATGCCAAATGGAATTAATTTGGTAATTATCCAAAGTGTCATCAATGCCCATTTATGGAGAGAATGAAATCATTGAATTGTTGCCAATGCTGTAAATTAACCAATCTCATTAAACAAATGTTACTATAATTAATAGATAATAAGAATGATAATCAAGTTTAACCACCAGTAAAAGTCAGGTGGGACTGGAAAATTGTAATTAAATGTATCAATGCAGAGCAAATAATATTTAAACTTCAGGGAGAAATAAACTCAGGATGGCTTAATGAGCTTCATCTATTTATAAATCCTTTGGAAACGTGAATCAACTATTTGTACAGTCATGGCTGAATGGGAGATACCAGGGGGTAACGGTTGACAATTGTATGTCAGGTTCGAGGCCAGTGTCTAGTGGAGTACCCCAAGGATCTGTGTTGGGTCCACTGTTGTTTGTCATTTACATTAATGATCTGGATGATGGTGTGGCAAATTGGATTAGTAAATATGCAGATGATACTAAGATAGGTGGAGTAGTTGATAGTGTGGTAGATTTTCAAAGTCTACAGAGAAACTTGGGCCTTTTGGAAGGGTGGGCTGAAAGATGGCAGATGGAGTTTAATGCTGATAAGTGTGAGGTGCTGCATTTTGGTAGGACAAATCAAAATAGGACGTACAGGGTAAATGGTAGGGAATTGAGGAATGCAGTGGAACAGAGGGATCTGGGAATAACTGTGCATTGTTCCCTGAAGGTGGAATCTCATGTGGATAGGGTGGTGAAGAAGGCGTTTGGTATGCTTGCCTTTATAAATCAGAGCATCGAGTATAGAAGTTGGGATGTAATGTTAAAATTGTACAGGGCATTGGTGAGGCCGAATCTGGAGTATGGTGTGCAGTTCTGGTCGCCAAATTATAGGAAGGATGTCGACAAAATGGAGAGGGTACAGAGGAGATTTACTAGAATGTTGCCTGGGTTTCAGCACTTAGGCTACAGAGAGAGGTTGAACAGGTTGGGTCTTTATTCTCTGGAGCATAGAAGGTTGAGGGGGGACTTGATAGAGGTTTTTAAAATTTTGAGAGGAACGGACAGAGTTGACGTGGGTAGGCTTTTCCCTTTGAGAGTGGGGAAGATTCCAACAAGGGGACATAGCTTCAGAATTGAGGGACAAAGGTTTAGGGGTAACATGAGGGGGAACTTCTTTACTCAGAGGGTGGTGGCTGTATGGAATGGGCTTCCGGTGGAAGTGGTGGAGGCTGGCTCGATTTTATTATTTAAGAGTAAATTGGATAGGTATATGGATAGGAGGGGATTAGAGGGTTATGGTCTGAGTGCAGGTAGATGAGACTAGGTCAGGGAGAATGGTCGGCGTGGACTGGTAGGGCCGGACAGGCCTGTTTCCATGCTGTAGTTGTTATATGTTATATGTTATAACTTCAAAATGTCCTTGTGATCTCGCTGAAAGTACAGCACTCCCTGTTCTTTATTATTTTGAAAGCAACTATTGTATGAACCAAAAATAACCAAGCATGCTCAAGAGAATTTGCATCAAAATTACAAGAGTCATGCACGATTAAATGCGATATATTCAAGTGAAAATAATTGTTCCATACTCAATTTTATCACAAATTTCCTAATTTACAGCAGTTACATCTCATTTTCCATCCTGTCAGATGTGCTCAAAATCTCAAAAGGGGCATGGTGTCAAAAGGTTGGAGATGTACCATTCATCACAGCACATCACCAGTTTTTCTAACATATCTTAACAAAACACACAATAATTCAAAATGGATCTTTGCTGCCGGGACATTTTACTTGTTTTGGCTCTGAATTTATTATTAATTTCAGACAAGTTCAAGCCTATGCCTCTGACTGAGTAAATTTTGCCTCAAACTAAGCTCGTCACATACCTGAATGGCCAATCTCACACTGGTTCTGAGAAACAGACATGATCAAATGATTGAAAATGGTGAAAGCAGGGCAGGGGTGACAATAGAGGGAAGCTGGAGGGAGGTGAAAGGTGGTAACATAGCAGGAGACAGCTGGTGTTTGAAAGGGAAGATCATAAGGAAAACGAAAGTGGAACACAAGATAAATTAGAGCTCCAAAAAGAACAGAATACTCCAAGAAAGCTTTTGAAAAATACATAAAAATGGAAAGATCAAACCAACAAGGGATAATAACTAACCCAATATTGTTGCATGGACTTTATAAAGGCATTTGATAAAGTTCCTCATGGTAGGCTGATTCCAAAGATTAAAGTGCATGGGTTTTTGACAGTTTGGATTCAGAACAGGCTTACCCATAGAAGGCAGAGGGCAGTGGGGAAGAGTGTTATTCTGGCTGGGGGTCTACGACCAGTGGTGTTACACAGAGATCTCTGCTGGGACTCCTTGTTTGTGATATATACAAATGACTTGGGATAAAAATGTAATAGGTTGGTTCGTCGATTTGCAGACAACACAAAACCTTGTTGGAATTATGGGCAATGAGGAACGATGTCAAAAGATGCACCAGAGTATAGATCAGTTATAGATACGAGTGGACTAATGGCAGATGGGGTTTAATCAAAGTGCGAGCAGCTACACTCTGCGAGTTTGAATGCAATGTGGAAATAGTGTTAATGGCAAGACCCATAAAAGCAATGATACACAGAGGGATCTTGAGGTCCAAGTCCAAAGCTCCCTGAAAGTAACGATACATGGTATGCTTGCCTTCATCTGTCAGGCCATCGAGTGCAAGAGTCAGGAAGGTGTGGAACGTCTGCAGAGGGGTCTTGACACAAAGCGTCAGTCTAAAGAAGGGTCACGACCTGAAACATCACCCATTCCTTCTATCCAGAGATGCTGCCTGTCCCACTGAGTTCCACCAGCATTTCGTGTCTACAAGAGTCAGGAAGTCTTTGCGGTGCTGGCTTGAAGGGCCGAATGGCCTACTCCTGCACCTATTGTCTATAACTTTGGTTAGGCTGCATTTGGAGTATTGTGTGCAGTTCTGGTCATCTCATTTCAGGAAGGATTTGAAGTAGGTGCGGAAGAGTTTTACTGGATTGAAGGGTATTAACTAGAAAGGTCAAATAAACTTGGATTGTTTTCTCTGGAACATCAGATGGGAGATTATGAGCGGATGAACAGTCAGATAGGATAGGATGGGGAGTCAGAACCTTTTTCACAGAGCGAGAATGGCAGAGGGGAAACGTTTAAAGGAGATGTGCGGGGCAATTATTTTTTTAAATGGTAGTTGCCAGGAAAGAGAACAGTAGTTGCCAGGAAAGTGCTCCATAGGTGGGTTAGACACAGATACGATAGTGGCGTTGAAAAACTTTTAGATAAACACATGAATTTGCAGGGAATGAATGGATGGAGCATGTGCAGGTAGAGGAGATTAGTTTAAGTAGGCATCGTGTTCCGCACAGGCATTGCTGACGAGCCTGATCCTGTGCTGTACTGTTTTATGTCTATATCAATTTGCAACACTCAAAAGATAATACAAGCTCGTGAAAGACAATGCATTACAAGCTGTTTACGGTTTGGCCACTACATACCACGTTTGCCCATCTTTATGAATCCAAGAACAAACATTTTATTTATTTCCATTTCAACAACTCAAACTTTAATGAAATTCCATGGTGCAACTATTAGTGCTGCTGTTGCTCAGTTCTGGTGAGCTAAACTTGAACCTAATATCGGGTGCTGTGTGGAATCTGCACTTTCTCGCTACCTGCACGTGTTTCCCCGAGTACAGTTTCCTCCCACATCCCTGAGTAGTGTTGGGAGGTTAACTGGCCCTACTGAAGGTCGATGGTAGGCAGATCACGACGATGTTAATGGGTACGAGACAAAATATAGGTTAAGGAAAAGAGGGGAGAATATGACTAATGGGAGTGCTCCAAGCTGGCATAAACACAATGACCTCTTTCTGTCATGAGAAAATGAAATATGATAACTTATTGTAAGTGTTATTTGCAATCATGAAATTTGATTATAAATATCAAGAGAGAACAGACCAACTGTCTATAAACAGAACACCGAGCAGTCTGAATAATTTGCTGACCTGATCGCATTAGCCTTCCTCAGTGTAGAAAGTGTGCAATATTAATGAGGTCTCAACATATCCATTTCAGTCCCACAATGAACCAGCTCCCTGCATCCATCAAAACGTTTTAAACATTTACTCAGACATCAGATCTAACCAACATATTTCACTATCACGAATAAATTTCTTTACGTCTGTCCAAAAGCTGGAACTTATTACTTTACAAACCCAAACCTTCATTTAGATCTCTTCCTCCATTATTAAACACACCTATACAACTAGCAAAAAATATGAAGTTCCAATTTATATTTTCTAAATAGCTCTGTTACAATTCTAATTATTGGAAGTCTTCACTGTTTACTTTTAGTCACTTAAATAAAATTAAAATTAAATAATAAAAAAACAATAATAAAGACAAATTAACTTACAATTTACTGCTTTACTGCAGATTAAGTGTACCGGCTTCAGCAATTTAGAAGTGCCAAGAGCTGCAGGTATATTTTATACTCCGTTCACTCTACACCTTAAGTTAGTCGTACCCTCTTGTAGCGAATGGACGGTGGCGTAGCGGTAGAGTTGCAGCCTTACAGCGCCAGAGACCCCGGTTCAATCGTGACTACGGCTGCTGTCTATACGGAGTGTATACATTCTCCCCGTGACCACGTGGGTTTTCTCCGGGTGTTCTGGTTTCCTTCCACACTCCAAAGACGTACTGGTTTGTAGGCTAAAATTGTAAATTGTCCCTAGTGTATGTAGGATAATGTTAGTGTGCGGGGATCGCTGGTCGGCGCGATCTCAGTAGGCAGATGAGCCTGTTTTCGCACTGTATCTCTAAACTGAACTACGAACCTGGTAATCCATGCTGCTAATGGAACTTCAAAATATTAACAACTATTTTTACCATAAGATTTACAACGTTCCGAATATAATAACCATCTTCCAATATACAAGTACCTGAGGTCAGATCCAATAAACATATGTTGATCATTTGTCAATGATTTATCATAGTCTTAACTCTGTATCTTGTACAACCAGCAGCAATGTAGCAAATCCCAGGGTTATTGGCTGCCTCGGTGCAGCAGTTGAATTGTTCAGTGCCATGAGAATATTTTGCTGAGAACTGCTTCCAGACGGTGCACAAGTACATTTTCATTGGGCACCATCCACGATGGAATTTTTTGCTGCAAGAAATACACACGGTTCGTAGAAGGAAGTCTTTACCCAACGAGCCATTTAAACCAAGGATGACTTTGTACATCCACAAGTTTCCATTCAGCTTTTCAGTTTCCAAGAGGACAAATGTATGCTGGCAACAGACAAATCCTTCAAAGATTCAGATTCATAATTTTAATTGCCAACATACACCAATTCGTTAGTAATTTAAAAATCAGGGTTCATGTACATCCATATGGAGATTACTGCACTGAACAGCATTGGAGGTGACAGCAACAGCTGCGAGCTGCCTCCGCCAAAGCCACACACTCCACTCATGGTTTCACCAGCCCCCACTTCCTGATGCTGCAAGAGCCTGTTCCCACAGTTATGTGAATATTTATTTTCATTCCACAAGCCTGTTTGTAGGGAACTCTGCACACTTAATGGATATAAACCATTAAAGAAGCACACTAATCCTCTCTATTCTAGCATATTCCCTCTCACAGTAGCCATGCTATGGTACTTAATATCAACAGTATTAAAATAACTTCAGCCACATAAACTCAGTATGACTAAGTTCAAATGCTAAATGGTAACTTGGGATTAGAAATATAAACATTCTAATCTAATAAACTCCAAAACACATTTACAGAACCAAAGAGTTGCTGAAATACCAGATAAACAAAACTGATATCACAAATGTAAACAGATCAAAGGTTTCTATCATGTTTCAGTACGATTGTAATGAGAACCATTGGGATCACATACTGCAGCCTCTGGCAATCGCTGGAGTTCTTCAATTCATTACAGGGTAGGCTGCTGACAGGATCTTATCATTTGCGACTTCCTGTATATGAGAAGGAAGTTGTCTCACTTGAGTGTCATTGATTTTGGATGTCAATACACCCCATAAAAGCAACAAGGGTCATAGAGTCAGAGTCACAGAACACAGAAACAGGCCCTTTGATATACCACATTAACACTGACTATCAAGTAGTTATTTGGGCTAATGCCCTTCTATTCTGCACATATCCCCATCAGGTCTTCCAGGATTCTACCACTCATCTACACACTAGGGACAACACATGATGGTAAATTAACCTGCCAAATCTGCACACCTTTGGAAGGAGGAAAAACCAGAGTGCCTAGAGGAATCCACGTAGTCTCAAGGAGAACATGTAAAGTCTGACATCAAAGTGCAAACAGATAGGTTTCTGCAAACATTTAGCTTTTATGTACTTTGTCCTAAATTATCTGGCTTGGTGCCTTTAGAAGTTAATAGTCATATTGCAGGAATGGATAAATGGCAGTTCATTGACTATTTCTTTTTTTCCTTTTTCTTTACCATTTCATACAGTGCAAGATTATAGGAGACAGTTTAGGTCCTTGAGACTAAATAGCCCAGGATCTTCTGTTGTAGCCCTACGTAGTACCACCTATAAACCACACCAATAATCTTCTTTACTGCTGGAAATGCTGCATTGATAGCTCCATCAGGCAGCCAGCAACAGACAATTCACAGCTGCCTCACAGCGCCAAAGACCCAGACACGATCTTGATCTTGGGTGCTGTCTGTGTGGCGTTTGCACGCTCTGCCGGTGATTGGGCGGGATTCCCCCAAGTGCTCCGGTTTCCTCCAACATCCCAAAGGCTTGCGGGTGTAGGTTAATTGGCCTCTGCAAAATGTCTCCAGTGTATAGGAAGTGGATGAGAAAATGGGATAACGTAGAACTAGTGTGAATGGGTAATCGATGGTCGGTGTGGGCTTGGTGGGCCTTCCTGTACCTTTCAATCTTATCATCTTATTTCTCTCTGCTAGTCTGCTAAGGAAGTAATCGTGTTGATGTGTGTAGGGAGGAACTACAGATGGTGGTTTAAACCGAAAATATGACACAAAAAGCTGGAGAAGCTCAGCGGGTCAGACGGCATCTCTGGAAAAATGAAATAGGCGACGTTTTGGGTCGAGACCCTTCTTCCGATTGAGAGTCACAGGAAAGGGAAACGAGAGATATAGACATATAGAAAGATATAGAACAAATTAATGAAAGATATGCAAAAACCAACGATGATAAAGGAAACAGGCCATTGTTTGCTGAGGGCTAGGTGAAAATGAGTTGCAGACAATGAAACTCAACAAGACAACTTTGAAACTAGTAAAATTACATGGGTGGGGGAGGGACGGAGAGGGAATGCAAGGATTACTTGAAGTTAGAGAAATCAATATTCATACCACTAGGTTGTAAGCTGCCCAAGTGAAATATGAGTGTCTTCTTGGCATTACTTCAATGTGGTTGATTAGCCTATGCCTTTGCAAATAAAAGTTTATTTATCATTAAATGATTTCAAATAACTTCCCTACTATGGATACAGGGTTTATTGCTTTGTTGGTCTCTTACCCAATTGAAGAATCTATCCTTCTAATTTATTACGTTACATTTGGATGAACTCTGAAATCACAAGCTAGTCAGCAAGAGAAGACTAATTAACGATCACACAGTAAAAATTCCCCAGGTTCATAACAGTAGAATTTCAAATTCGGTTTGAGTGTATCAAACTTGACCTTTAAACTTTAGAGATACAGCGCGAAAACAGGCCCTTCGGCCAATCGAGTCTGTGCCGTCCAGCAACCACCGCCGTGCACTAGCACTATGCTACACACGAGGGACAATTTACAATTTTACCGAAGCCAATTAACCTACAAACCTGTACGTCTTTGGAGTGCGGAAGGAAACCGAAGCACCCGGAGAAAACCCACGTGGTCACAGGGAAAAGGTACAAATTCCGTTCAAACAGAACCCGTAAACAGGATTAAACCTGGGTCTCTGGCGCTGTAAGGCACCAACTCTCCCGTTGCGCCACTGTACCGGCCTGACACTTCTATTCTTCATGTAAATGAAGACAACTACAACTGTATGAAGATAGATTTGGCAAAACGGGACTGGGAAGAGAGATTAATGGGTTTGATAGCAGATCAACATTTATGGACATATTTCGTAGATCTAAATGTAGGAATGTTCTAGTGATTTTGGACTCAGGTTCCCCCACACAATCTGAGAGAAAACCGCTGGCTTGCATAAGCATGCCTTCCATGCATTGACCACTATGGGAGGAGCACTGTGGTATGTGTAGATGGGCTATTGCATGCTAGCCAATCGTAGTGTTTGTTAATAGTGATGTAGATGGGCTATTGCATGCTAGCCAATCGTAGTGTTTGTTAGTAGTAGCCCCGCCCATTATGTGCTGTATATATTAAGAACTTGCCTGCGTCAGTCAGTAGGTGCAGCAGCTCGGAGCTGGAATGTACTGCACCTCCTGTGATGTAAGTGTTGCATTAAAAGCCATGTGTTGTATTACAGCGTTGGTATGATCACTTCATTACAGTATGCATTAGAAGTACTGATTCACGACCCGAAGCATCAACCATCCCTTGGCTTCCACACATGCTGCTCAACTCACCGAGTTCCTCAAGCCTTTTGGTTTTTTTTCCTTTATTTCTTTACTCGGGACCTCTTGGACAAAACACCTTTTGCAAGGATTTAAACTGGATTAAGTTAGATGGCCCCTTGAGCCTATTCTGCAATTCAATTGAATCATGACAGTGGAATAAAGATATCTTAGTACAATTATACAGTGCTTTGCTGAAGCCCATGTTCTGGCTTAGAATCCCTATCCAAAATTAAATATGTTTGATACTGAGCAAGTGCAGCAAAGATTCACCAAACTAGTTTGTGGGATAGCAATACAGTGGAGTCCAGAAGGATGGGTCTCAAAATGAGGGCCAGGTCATTTACGATTGGAATGAGAACAAAATTAGTCAGTAACAACAGTTCAGTGTGCTGTGCAGTTTAAATCAATACTGCTATAGAACAAAGTGCACCAGGCATTAACCTTCACGACTTTCTGCCTGTGGTCACTGCAATCTGGAAGATTAGGAGTGTAATTTGTTCGGTTCCATATTTGGTCACATTCGGTGTGAGCAATCATTAGCACCCTGCAGTTCCAAAGAAATAAACAAATGTACATCTGGGAGAAATTCTTGTTCTTGGGAATTGGCAACTGTTTCTCAGGTAAGACTCCTGCGCAGTCAAATCTGCGCAATCTCTTTTGTTTTCTTTTCAAAGCGTGCCTCAAAACCATCAAACAAGTGTCCTGCAAACTTTGGAAATGTTGCATATCTCTCCAGTGCTGGCCCGGAAGGAGTCAGATCTTTAAGTTCTTTGACGTGGTTCAATGGAGCTTTATTATCGCGTGTATAGACAGAATGAAATTCTTTTTTTGCATACAGTTTAGTAAAGTATTTCCATACCCAAGCATAATCCCCAATTGGCACAAAGTGCATTAAAAAAGTCCACTGCATGAAATAGACCACACGCAAGAGCCACCACATTTTGGTGTCATTTTCAAAGTCCTGTCTTCTGGAGCGGTGCCCGATCCAGGCGAGCCCCAGGCTACTGCAGGGCCTCCAGCGGTCATCTCCATCCAGATTGCCCAGCAAACCATTTTCCTTCTCCTCGCCTGGCCACTTCAGCCTTTGTGCCCTGGGAGTGTCTTCCCTAGCCGACCATGAGGGCGCAGAAGGTAAGACCCCAGTTCACTCTAACCAGCCCTACTCTTGCATCTGCCGTCACCGACTCCCTGCATCCGCCGGTCCTGCCTCCAGTTGTATGGCTCACTACTCCCCCTTGCGGGGGGCATGGCCCCCTTTACAGGCACATTTAGTTTTCATCTAATTGATACTGCAATTATAGAAGCAGCGTGTAATGTTCATGGACTAAGCACTCAGTTTCAGGTCAGAAACATGTTCAACAAACATCTTGGAAATCCTCAGCATGAAACCCTTTAATTCCTCCTCCAGCAACTTGTCCTGACCTGCACACACTCTGTTCATTTCCTCAATCCTGTTCTGAATGTTCCAAGGAAATAAATAAACATACATCAGAAATTCTTGTTCTCAGGAATTGGCAAAATGTTCTTCACCTCCTGTTCCTATAAACATTGCTTCAAATTTCAGAACCCAGCAGGCGAAGAAGTAATGTATCAAATTGGACAGAAAAAAATAGCACCTCACCGCCAAATAATGGATAATCTTCATTGTATCGCACTTGAGGGACCCGTGAATATATGAGAAGTTTTGAGTATGTTGGCTGAATCACTGAGCTCCAAAGCGATAATGCTATGGTCAAAGCAACATCCATCAAAGGACCCAAACAGTCTTTCCAGGTGAGACAGAGGTTCACCTGCACCTCCTCCAACCTCATCTATTGCATCCGCTGCTCTAGATGTCAACTTATTTATATCGGCGAAACCAAGCGCAGGCTCGGCGATCGCTTCGCTGAACACCTGCGCTCGGTCCGCATTAACGCAACTGATCTCCCGGTGGCCCAGCACTTTAACTCCCCCTCCCATTCCCAGTCTGACCTCTCTGTCATGGGCCTCCTCCAGTGCCATAGCGAGGCCCGCCGGAAATTGGAGGAGCAGCACCTCATATTTCGCCTGGGCAGTTTGCGGCCCGGTGGTATGAACGTCGACTTCTCCAACTTCAGATAGCTCCTCTGTCCCTCCCTTCCCCTCCTCCTTCCCAGATCTCCCTCTATCTTCCTGTCTCCACCTATATCCTTCCTTTGTCCCACCCCCGACATCAGTCTGAAGAAGGGTCTCGACCCGAAACGTCACCCATTCCTTCTCTCCCGAGATGCTGCCTGACCTGCTGAGTTACTCCAGCATTTTGTGAATATATTAGTGAAAGCATGATGAGTTTGCTCTGCCTAATTCCAAATATCCACTCATGTAGGTCGAATGTGGGAAATTGCAGAGGTGTGAGTGTGCCACGGTTGACAATTCGAAGGGAACTCGTATACAGGAACTGCAGATGTTGGAATCTTGAGCAAGACAAAATGCTGGAGGAAATCAGTAGGTCAAGCAATATCTATGGAGGGAATGGACAGGTGCGCTTCAGGTCGGACCCTTCTTCAGACAGATTCAGACCAAGGAAGCTCATGGTTCCCAAAGAAAAAGATACATTGGAGCCTGATCTTGCACCCATTTTGTTAAAGCCATACATCTGTGTATGCGATGCCTGTGAATTCTATCCATAGCAAACTTTTGGTCTCCTTTGGACTCTGTCATCTGTACAATCTAGGGTTCTGTTTTCGTAAGAAAATAACTGCAGATGCTGGTACAAATCGAAGGTATTTATTTCACAAAATGCTGGAGTAACTCAGCAGGTCAGGCAGCATCTCAGGAGAGAAGGAATGGGCGACGTTTCGGGTCGAGACCCTTCTTCAGGGTTCTGTTTTCTATACATTTGCCCAAATATATGATTCCAGTCATTTTCAATAGCTGCTGAATGTGCTCCAATGGTCTTGGAGTAGTTTTCCAACATTTCCTCCGTAAGTGCAGAAATCCAGGTAAACAACTCAAAATATCCTTATACAGCATTACTCAGTGAAATTCTCCCTCTGGACCACCTACCACTCCTTCTGCAATCTATGCCTGTACTCTCTGGCCTTTGCACCCCTTATTCAACAATGATTCATCTTGTGGGAAGAAAAAAAACTGCAGAGGCTGGTTTAAATCGAAGGTAGACACAAAATGCTGGAGTAACTCAGCGGGTCAGGCAGCATCTCGGGAGAGAAGGAATGGGTGACCCGAAACTTCACCCATTCCTTCTCTCCCGAGATGCTGCCTGACCCGCTAAGTTACTCCAGCATTTTGTTTCTATCTTCCATTCATCTTGTGGGATTATATTTCTCTATTCTTACTTTCGTATGGCCCTTTGAAGAAATTCCCTTTGTAAACTTGGCCAGTCTGGGAATTACACTCACCTTATAAAGTCATCTGAAGCCCTACCAACGCCAGAAGCTCCCTCCATGTCACACTGCAGCAACAACCTAAAGAATAAAAGAGAGAGCACCATTAGTTACATAGAATAGCAGCACTATATTATAAAGCCGTATTAAAAAGGTTTGATAAAGCTGAGATGCATGTCAAGATTCAGACTAGTGAAGTGATTATTTTTGTACCAGCTCCAAGGCATTCAGGGCCATATCCTGCAAAACCTTCAGATGTCACAGTCAATAATGCACTTTAATGAAACTCTGTAGGGGTAAAACATTGCTGGCTATATAAAAGAACAAAAACTGCCCACTGTAATAATCAGTTTGATCATTCTGAAGTTTCAATTAAAATGCTCTGATGGTCAAATGTCAATTTTGGTCAGTGAGCCACTAAGTCAATGGCGGCTTTATATAAGTGCTTTGACAAAATATATTTTTAAATGGACATCTTCCTGCAAGTAGTCTCTCACCAAACAGATTATTAAATGACCATAATCTGGTACAATAGCTTTTTGATTTATGTTCATTCGATCTACAAATATTTTCCTCATGCCATTGACTTCATGAGCTATGCCTTCAATTTATAACGCTACCTTTCAGTCCAGCAAATACTGTGCCAATCTCCTTGCCAGGAATACACTGCACCAAATACATTCCATTCACTTCATCTAGTCTTCTCAAATTACAAAATTACAATTGAAACGTTTATCAGAAACATGCCCCTATCGTAAATCACGGAATTATTTTATTGCCAATGTAAATCATTATGTTTCTGCAGTGATGAGTAATTCCAGATTCCTCAGTGGCGGCAACGGTAATTTCAGAAACTGTTCACACGTACATTTTCCTGTCATTGCTAGCCATAATAACGTATTCCACTTTCTCCTCACCTCTCCAAAACCATCCTGTCCTAGGAGCCCATTCAAACAGGATCATGAAATAATGCTAGACCAAAAACTTCTGGACAACATCGCATCACTTCACACAACCTCAACCTTTAAAATCTTACTTTAAAACATTTATTCTATTAATCTGCTGAAGAGTAAACAACTAGTCCAAATAGATTCCTGACAGATTCAGGACTAGAGGGTCTGACCAATAGGGAGAGGTTGAGTAGGCTGTGACTCTATTCCTTGGAGTGCAGGAGGATGAGCGGTGATCTTACTGAGATGCATAAAATCATGAGAGGAATAGATCGGGTAGACACACAGAGTCTCTTGCCCCGAGTCGGTGAATCGAGGACCAGAGAACATTGGTTTAAGGTGAAGGGAAAAAGGTTTAATAGGAATCTGAGGGGTAATTTTTTCCACAGGTGCTCCTCAACTTACAATGGTGTTACGTTCCGATAAACCCATTGTAAACCGAAAATATCATAGGTCAAAACGCATTTAATACACCTGCACACGTGGCCGGAAGCGAGCTGCGGCCACGTGATCATAACCTCAGAGGTAGAGGTAATCCCTAGCTTAGGGAAGGACTGTTCAGAAGTCTGATAGTGGAGAAGAAGCTGTTCGAGTATGGTGGTGCATGCTATCAAGCGTCTGTACTGTACCCGATGGTAGCGTGAAGGAGGAGGAGTGACCAGAGTAGAACAAGTCTTTGATTGTGTTGGCTGCTTTTCTGAGGCAGCTTGAAGTGGAGTTAGAGTCAATGGTGGGGAGTCTGGTCTGTGTGATGGACAGGGTTGCATCCACAACTCTCTGCAATTTCTTGTGTTTTGGGGTAGAGTTGTTCCCAAACCAAGCTGTGAAGCAACCAGACAGTATGCTTTTGATGGTACATCTGTAGAAGGTTGTGAGAGGCACTGGAGACGTGCCAATTCTCTTCAGTTTTCCCAGGCAGTAGACGTGTTTGCCTGTTTGGCGACCATATTTGGTCCATGACAGATCACTGGTAATATTACTGGTAATATTAACACCATGGAACCGAAAGCTCTTAACCATTTTACCAAGGTTATTGTCCTGGCACCATATCACTCTCTGTCTCGTTCCTGTACACCCAGCCTTAGAGCTGACTTTGTCCATACAGTGTATGAAGGAACTACGGTCGTGGGTGTAAAGAGTATGGTAGGTTACTTAGATCATATTCTCGTGGGACCCGGGTGTTGAGTTATTGTAGAGGTGTTATCACCAATTCTCACCGATTGAGGTCTGTGGATTAGAAAGTCGACAGGTGGTGATAGTATGTAGTTCAAGTGCAAGCTTAGTATCGGCCTCGGGTGGGATGTAGACTGCCGTCAGGCTTGCTGAAATGAATTCCCACGGCAGGTAGTAGGAACAACACTTCAATGTAAGATAATCCAGTTCTGGGAAGCAAGAACGCTCCGGTTGAATGGCACAGTCAGATGAGGCAGGCGTGAGCCGTGTCGATGTAAAACAAAGCACACAGCAGTCCCTCAGTTCTCTAAGGTAGGTGGAGAAGGAAGATAGCCAGTATAAAGAAGAAAGGGAGGTAGTGGGACAGGGGTGAGGCAGTAGGAGATTGGTGGGCCCGTGAGGGGTGAAGGATTAAAGCAGATTGAGCCAGAGAGAAGGCGATAGGTATATTTGTGAGAAAAGGTGGGTAAATGATAGATGGGGGTAGAGAAAAAATGCAGATGCAACCACATAAATATGGGGGAGAGGGGTGGAGACAGCTATTGGAGGTGATAAGCAGGAACAAAAGTTATCAGTGTCGGAATCTGATAAGGTAGTGTTAATGGGAAATATTAGGGGAGTGATGATGGGCAGATGGAACCTGAACCAGATGGGATTGGGGAGAGCCAGCCAGCTAAATATGCAAATAGATGATGGAACCAGGAGGCCAAGGGGGACAAAAAGTGATAGGAGGGTCGGGGGCTGGAGGGGGAGATATGAGGCAGGGAACATAAATGGGAGGACCAGCGGAGGATTGGAGGAGAGGAATACACGAAGGAGAGAGTTACTCCAAAACAAGTGTGGGTTGTCAGTTGTAAATCTGCCAAAATTCAACAAAACCCAGTAAAACACAGATATCGAGAACAAATTTGACTGAAGTGGCCTAGAGGATTCTGAAATGGCATAATTGTACATCAGTTGTCTTTCGGACCTAACTGATCCTAACGGAGGGATGGTGAAAAGCAATGTTTCAGACAGTCTTCAAAGTCTATTGCCTGGTCTGATGGGGTAGCTTTATCTCCCTTCCTTCTGCCTGTTCTTGAAACGTACATAAGAATGGGGCATTAACATTTAAAGGGCCTGAGATTGCTGAAAATGAACACAACCATTCATGGGGGCTTCCAAGTAGTTCAACTTTTATTTTTTTCCTGGTCTGTGAATGGTTAATGCAATAAGAGGACTATTTCATTCCCTGCAATGATAATATAATTTTAATAAACAGAATCTTCTAAAGGAAACAAACTGGTCCCTCATTCAGATATTTCAAATGATTGGAGCAAAGAGTTGATATTTGCTCATATTGCAATGATTACTGGATGCCAAAATTCTTTAATAATCTCAATAATTATTTCACATAGAGATTTACATTGTATTGAAAATGACAATTTTGTCATCTAATTTACTTTAGAAATTTCTAGACAACATTTTCACTCTACAAATCAAACTCGACAAGCTGTCACAGGACCCAAATTAGACGTGGACTCCTTGTTGATCACTGCTGGAATATTCTTTACTACTTCACTATGACAGAAAGAATGTGCCAGAGTGCACAACAGCTGTTACAAAGCATTTCAAGAATTCTCTTCAGCTCTGTGATGGCCTGGCAGTGCATTTTGCTATGAATCACATTGGGTAATTTCACACTTGACACAGTCAGGGGCCACAAAAACCAAGGCTGTGCACACAATGGTTAGATTGTTTCTCTCCAGCCAAAACAGCATCCTTGTGTTTTTACAAGGGCTCTATGCGTTCAGAATTTCAAACTAAATGTACACAAAGTAAATGAACCAAAATAATCAGTGTGAAAAGCATTACAACTGCAATTAGTGGAGAGAAAAAAAAATATCCTGCTTCAAATTTAACCAGTTGATGGTGTACTAAAAGCCAGATGTAATAGTACAATTTTTATTAGCTCTTGAGATTCCCATTGGATTTGTTGTTGTCCATTCTAAAATTGTTGGTATTGGTTTCACTTATCTTGACGTAGAATCACTGTCTCTCCCCAGCATCCAACACTACAGAGCAAACAATCCAGCTTTGTCCAACCTCTTTTTATAGCTAATACCTTTTTATTCAAGGAGTCTTCTGGTTAATCTCTTCTGCACTATCTCCAACGCCTTCACATCCTTCCTGTAATCGTGCATCGCAACCGCATACAATCCTCTAAATGCGATCTAACCAAAGTCCCATTAAACTGCAATACAACTTCCTGACTCTTGTTCTCAATGCCCCAACCGATGAAGGCAAGCATATCATATGTTATGGCGAGTCTGGAGGCTGGTTCTTTGTTAAAGAAGTTTATTGCGGCAGCAATATTCGATTACAAAGTATAACAAACAAAATTACAGACAACCATTAAATCAAACTGTTCGCTTCGAAGTTCTCTTCCCCTGACTGGTTTTGGGCGCCAAAACCACCACCTGACCTAGCTGGCCAATCCGAGGGTTCGACTCTCAGGACCAATCCCTATGGTCGCTACATGACCCCCCCCCCCAGAACCCGAGGTACGGAATCTAGCAGGGAGCCGGATTTCGCGACCAGAACGAGTAAGGAGAGGGGCTGCAGGAACCACAGGAGCAGGGGGTCCCGGATCAGGTGGAATTTCAGGAGGACGGCCCCGCCGAGGCGCCTGACCGACCAGGACAGGGCGGTCCTGATCCAAGTGTGCAGGTTTGAGCCTGGACACGGAGACGAGCTCACTCCTGCCCCCAACATCTAAGGTGAAGGTGACCGTCCTTTTACGCAACACTTGGAACGGTCCTTCATAGACCCTCTGCAACGGGGAACGATGGGCATCTCTACGCAGAAACACAAATTCACAGTCCTTCAAGGCAGGCGGTTCATGCACCATGGGACACCCATGACGTGAAGTAGGAACCGGAGCCAGGGAACCCACTCGCGCCCGGAGGGATGCTAAAACCGACGGAACCGAGGGCTGCTGACCAGAGGACTCCGGAAGGAAATCCCCGGGCACTCTGAGTGGCGAGCCATATACCAGTTCCGCGGACGAAGTTCCGAGGTCCTGCTTAGGAGCAGTACGGATGCCCAAAAGGACCCAGGGGAGCTGGTCTACCCAGTCAGGGCCGTCCAGCCGCGCACTGAGGGCCGCCTTAAGTTGCCGGTGAAACCTTTCCACAAGCCCATTAGCCTGTGGGTGGTACGCCGTGGTCTGCTGCAACCGGGAACCGTACAACTCCGCTAGCGTAGCCCAAAGGGCAGAGGTGAACTGGGACCCCCGGTCGGTGGTAATAACGGACGGAACACCGAAACGGACCACCCAATGGAGGGCCAGGGCCCGGGCACAAGAGGCGGCGGAGGTGTCGGACAACGGGAAAGCCTCCGGCCAACGGGTAAATCGGTCAACCACCGTGAGTAGGTGAGTGTAGCACCTGGAGGAAGGCAAGGGCCCAACTAAATCAGCGTGAATATGGAAAAAACGGACCGCAGGGACCGCAAACTCCTGCACCGAAGGTTGGACATGTCGGTGGACTTTAGCGGTCTGGCAGGGAACACAGGAACGGGCCCAAGCGGCTACTTGCTTCCGCAGGCCATGCCACACAAACCTAGCGGCTACTAAGGCAGAGGTGGAGCGAATGGACGGGTGCGCCAGCCCATGAATGGCATCAAACACCCGGCGCTGAAGGGCGGCCGGCACCACCGGCCTAGGGCAGGGAAGGGGAACATCACACCAGACTTTTGTACCCGCAGGCCCGCAAGCCACTTGGGCCAACTTCAACCCCGAAGTGGTGGACTGGTATGCTGAGGCAGTGTCTGCCAGGCGCTGTGTCTCCGCAAGCTCCTGGAAATCCACCTCGCATTCCACCGCTGAAATTGGGCAAATGGCTGGCCGGGACAGGGCATCAGCAACGGCATTAAGCTTACCCGCGACGTGGCGAACATCGGTAGTAAACTCTGAGATGGCAGTCAGGTGCCGCTGCTGGCGGGCCGACCATGGGTCGGACACTTTCGAAAAAGCAAAAGTCAACGGTTTGTGGTCCGTAAAGGCCACAAATGGGCGGCCTTCTAGAAAATACCTAAAGTGGCGGACAGCTAAATAGAGAGCCAGAAGCTCTCGGTCAAAGGCGCTATACTTCAGCTCAGCCGGATTAAGCTGTCGGCTGAAAAACGCCAAGGGCTGCCAACTGCCATCTACATGCTGTTCCAAAACCCCTCCCACCGCCACGTCCAACGTATCGACCGTCAGGGCCGTGGGGGCTGAGGCGCTTGGGTGGACGAGCATGGTGGCGTCTGCCAGAGCCACTTTAGCTGCCTCAAAGGCCGTCTCAGCGGCCGCGGACCACTCCAACTCGACAGGTTTGCCTGTGAGACACTGGAAGAGCAGACGCATGACCCGTGCCGCTGCCGGCACGAACCTGTGATAGAAATTCACCATGCCCACGAACTCCTGCAACCCCTTTACTGTGGTGGGTCGCGGGAAGGCACGAACAGCCTCCACTTTGTCAGGCAGAGGAGTGGCGCCGGCTGAGGTGATCCGGTGTCCTAAGAAATCAATAGAGGGGAGGCCAAATTGACACTTGGAGGGGTGGATGATGAGCCCGTGGTCTTGAAGCCGCTTGAACACAGTCCGCAAATGGACCAGGTGTTCCCGCTCCGAGCGACTGGTGACCAGGATATCATCCAAATAAATGAAAACAAAAGACAAATCCCGACCAACATGGTCCATAAGCTGCTGGAAAGCCTGTGCCGCGTTTTTCAAACCGAAAGGCATACGCAACCATTCGAACAACCCGAACGGAGTGATCGTGGCAGTCTTTGGTATGTCTCCCGGATGCACAGGAATCTGGTGGTAGCCCCACACCAAATCAATTTTGGAGAATACCATGGCACCTTCCAGCCCAGATGAGAAATCTTGGATGTGCGGTATGGGATAGCGGTCTGCCGTGGTGACGGTGTTAAGGCGCCGGTAATCTCCACATGGTCTCCACCCCCCAGATGCTTTGGAGACCATATGCAACGGAGAGGCCCACGGGCTGTCGGACCGACGGACAATGCCCATTTGTTCCATCTTCTGAATTTCTTCACGTGCTACCCTGTTTGTCCGGCGGCAACCTCCGGGCCCGCGCGAAAACGGGGGGCCCCTCGGTGGGAATGTGATGGACAACGCCGTGCCTTGCTGAAGGGGCGTCGAAACGCTGAACGAGCAGCTCCGGAAACTCAGCCAGGACCGCAGGATACGGGTCGGAGGCCGCAACAACGGCCTGGACAGTCGGGCTGGGCGGGGTGGCCGGCGGTGGAGCAGCGGGCTCATCGCTGCTAGCGGAGGGTCGAAGGCCTTTACCTCGGACATCGGGAACTAGCGAAAAGGCCCAGAGGAAATCTGCGCCCAGGATCGCCTGACCGACTTCCACGACGATAAACGACCATTCGTACGTGCGGGTGCCTAAAGCCAGAGACATTGCCCGCGTACCATACGTGCGGATGGGGCTACCGTTAACCGCGATGAGGGTATGCCCTCTCTTACCCGATCTGGCTTCGAGGTCGGTCGGCGGTACGATGCTGACTATGGCTCCCGTGTCGACCAAGAATTCTGTGTCCGTGAATCGATCTCGGACGTAGAGGCGTCGGTTCTGGCCAATCGCAACCGCCTCTATGTACGATCGGCTGAGGCATTTCCCGAGAAGGTGCAAGGTGAGCGGCAGTTGCGGGATTCTCCACCCCATCGCAGATGATAATAACACCAGCCGCGCTTGTGCGGATCTTTTTGGCGGGGTTTTGGAGAAATGGCGGGAGTCGCGGCGCCATCTTGGTGCCGTTGCGGGCTGCCCGATGGTGCCAAGACCCTGTTGATCGAACTATGTTTTTCCGATTTTTCGGCTTTCTCCGCGTATGCCACGGGGTCCTTAAAAGAACAATCCGTGAGCATAAGCCTAACATCTTCTGGAAGTTGCTCTCGGAATGCCTGCTCGAACATGAGGCAATCCTTGTGCTCACCTGCCAGCGCCAACATTTCAGCCATGAGGGCGGACGGCAGCCGATCTCCGAGATCCGGTAGGTGCATAAGCCTCTCAGCTCGATCATGCCTACTGAATCCGAAGGTTCGAAGCACGAGTACCTTCAGCGCCTCGTACTTGCCGTCTGCAGGAGGGGAGGTGATGAACTGCATCACCCGCGCAGACGCCTCAGGCGGTAGGGCGCTGACCAGGTAATAATACTTTGTCTCGTCCACCGAGATGTTTCTTAGGTGGAACTGAGCTTCCGTATGGGCAAACCAAAGGTGGGGCTGATGTGCCTAAAACGGAGGAAGATGAACGCTGACCGCGTTTAGCTGCGGTACGCCGGGCGTTAGAACCGAAGAAGGGGCGTCTTGTCCCTCCATGGTAGATGATCGGCTAGATCACGTCGGGGTCACCAATATGGTGAGTCTGGAGGCTTGTTCTTTGTTAAAGAAGTTTATTGCAGCAGCAATATTCGATTACAAAGTATAACAAACGAAATTACAGACAACCATTAAATCAAACTGTTCGCTTCGAAGTTCTCTTCCCGACTGGTTTTAGGCGCCAAAACCACCACCTGACCTAGCTGGCCAATCCGAGGGTTTGACTCTCAGGACCAATCCCTATGGTCACTACAATGTCTTCTTTACAACTTTAAGTACTTGTGTTGCCACTTTCAGTGAGTTATGGACTTGGACCCCCATGATCCCTGCATCTGCCAATACGGTTACTGCCATGAACTATATACCCCTACATTTGACCTACCAAAGTGAAACTCCCCATATTTGCTCAGATTAAATTTATTCAATGTTTATTTCTACCTCAGATGTTTCTATAACTGACACTTACAATCACTAGTCTTCAAAGGTGATAAATGTTACCCCTTATGGAGTTTATATCTGTATAGAATTGGACTTAGACTTTATAACTTCAAAATCTTAAGTCATCCGATATCTTCTCTCACAAACCAAATGTGATCACATATGTAAATGTGTTGGACAAATGTCTGCATTATGTTCATTACACCTGCCATCATTTGAACAAAACCATGTAGATTTTCTCAGTCAATCAGGCTGAAGTGTCCAGACCGCCTATCCGTTCCTTCACAGAAGCTGCCTGACCCAGAGTTCCTCCAGCACTCTGTTTTGCTGGTTTCCAGCATCCGCAGTTCCTTGTCTGTAGATTTTCTCCCTCACTCATCTCACTTGTATCTAGATTTTCTCTCTCACTCCAGAATCACTCAGGCCATGACTGCCCTTGTTTTAACTGTCTCTAAAATGGTGTGCCCCAAATATGCAACTTGAAAGATGATCAATGATTAAAAACTGAACCCATCTATCAAGAATATAATCATTAAAAAAGATTATCTTTCTTTTCCCCAGTTCCATGCTAATCAATATGGTTATTCCATCTAACAGCAAGAGTTGCTATTAAAAACCTAAATTAAGCATACTCAATTTTATGGAGACAGAATAAAGATATCCATTATTGCTCATCTCTTACTTTTAGAGATACCCATTCTAGTTGGGAGCAAAGTTGGGGTCATAATGATCCCAATATTCAAACAAGAACAAGTCAGTCAATAAACTTTGGTTGGTATTTGAATAAAGGTGCTTTTTCAGCAGGCCAAGACTCACAGGATTCAAATCCACTTATGCCTCCTCCTCCTTCCAAACCTAATAATTTCAAACTAATTTGCAATTTCAAACACCCACGCTGGTGGCAGCTGCTCTGAAAGCCTTGCAAATAATGCTAAATATACTGAAATATATTGATTCATTACTGGCAGTTTTCATCTCAATTGAAAATGATCAGCAAAATGAGGCAAATCAAAAGTTGAATACTGAAGCAAATGGCAGGTCAGAACTTAGAAAGATTAATGTGTTTTTTGAAAATTATACAGCCTATTGGTTGCCATTCAACCTGAAGCAGGTACATTTCTGGACAAAGCAGCAGTCATGTGTCTGATTTTGTATCTGAACATCATTTTATTACATTGCCAGATTAATGTTGAAGTTCATTCATAAGCAGGTGTACACAAATCAAACTTCTTGAACATTATTAGAATTTATAAGAAAGAAAAATGATGATAAGACAAGCGTACTGCTATCAATGGTGAGCCAAAATGCAGTTCAATGCTGATGGGTTGAACTGCATAAAACGGAGCTCCAGAAAGCGTCCACATACATGTTAGAATCATGGAATGTTAGACCCAGTGTTTAAACTGACCCCTCATCTCACCATGCCCATGCCAGCCATCGATTACTCATTAATACTAATCCCCTTTTCCAGCACTTGGCCCATAGCACTTTGTGCTGAGGTGTTTTAAGTGTTCATCTAAGAGTACCTGCATCCACCAGCCCCTCCAGATTCAAACAGTCTTCTGGGTGAAAAGATCTTCCTCAAATTCTCTGCATATAGAAAATAGGTGCAGGAGGAGGCCATTTGGCCCTTTGAGCCAGCACCACTGCTACCACTTGACATAAACCTGACTATAATCATCTCTGCCATGGGTAAAGTTTCTCGCTATCTATCTATTCCCTCAATTTTGTACACCTCAATCAGGTATTCCCTCAACATCCCCCATCCCCAAGAAATCCAGGGCATCTAGCTTTTCCAAGTTAAAATGCTCATTCACAGGCAACATCCAAATTAATCTTTGTACCGTCTCCAGTCCAATCGCATCCCTCCTATAATGTGGAGACCAAAACTGCACATAGTATTCCCCTTAACTAATGTTTTATTTATGTAGAAATAAGAAATTGCAGATGCTGGTTTAAAAAAGTGTTTTATATAATTGTACCATAACCTCGCTGTTATTAAGCAGACCATTGCAGCTGCCACAATCATCTCCCAAACTCTGTAGTTTTCTCCACCCTTCCTTCCAACCCCCTCACTTTTTTAATACTGGCCATCTCCCCTTTACTCTCTGTCCTGATCTAGGGTGTCAACCCAAAATATAAACCATGCCTTTGCTTTCACAGATGCTGCCTGACCCACTGTTGGTTATCCTCACTGGCCTTATGTTCTATGGCACAGCTAATGAAGCTAAGTATCCTGTATGTCTTATTATTTACCTAATCCCACAGATCTTTGGGGATCCTTATTCACATACCTCAGTATTCCTCAGTATTTCCCAGTTCCTACCATTCATTTGTGCACTCTGGTTGTACCAATCCTATAAATTCCTCACATTTTTCAGCATTTTTCCATTTGCATTTTTGCCCATCGAGGCAATTTATCAATTTAATTCTGTGGCCAAAGATTACCCTCATCACAGGACCAAAGGATGAAAATGGCATTCTCCCCAAGTAACCTTGGAGCATAGAAAGGAAGATCCAAACAAGGGTTGCAACCAAACAGACAGGGAAAGAAATGTGCATTGCGTGTGGAATGGAGCAAAATTCTATTCCTCAAGGTTGTTCCTCAGAGCATAAATGGAACATTTGTCCAAAACAGTCCTGTACAATTCCATAGAAATCTATAGTTAATCATATCATTCTGCAGATAGTTAGAAATTTATTACTTCAACGCATGGCAGTTACATCCAACGCTCTTGCCTAAGAATTGGCTCCAACATTGTGAAATGATCAGAAACGTTGTCAAGAGTGTTTATTTGTCATATGCATCAGATGTGAATCAGAATAATTATTCTTTTTCTTGTTGCAGCTTTACAGGCACGTTAGACGCAACAAACAATACAATAACATCAGTTATTCTAACTAAACTAGATCATGATAATGCAAAAGGCAAAGTACAGCGAACAACCAGAGTGGCCCAAAGTCTGCAGTTGTGGCTAGCGTAGTTCGATATGTTTGATGAGTTCTTCAACCGTAAAGGTTCTACAGCTCCTGTACCTTTGGCGCAATAGTAGCTGTGAGAATAACGTGGCCAGGGTGGTGAGGATACATGATGGTAATAGCAGACTTCTTGAGGTAACACTTCCTCAATAGTTCTTTATTGTTACAGGTAGTGAAATTGTTTTTATTGCATACAGTTCAGTAAAATGTTTCTATATATAACCCTAGATTAAGTACAAAGTGTATTGCAATATTCCACTGAGACAATACACAAGATTTTGGCACCATTTTCAAAGACCAAGTTGCTCTACTTGTAGCTGGCCATGAATGGCCATTGTCCTGGGGGCATTGCAGGGTCGGCCTTGCCAAATGAAGTTGCAGGCAACGTCTACCATCGCTTCATCACTCTGTGCCACTGTATGGTGCGTCCAATCTGCACGCTCAGGCTCTTGGAGACACACCCGATTCAGTAGATCCTGCAGATCTTCTCGATGGTGAAGATGGCAGTATCCACGACGAACTAGGCAATATCCACCACTTTCCGCAGCCTTCTTCATTAAGTGTTTGAATTTCTAAACCAGGCAGTGATGCAGGCAGTGTGCTCTCCACCATACACCTGTGGAGGTTTGATAGAGTATTTGCCAACTTGCCAAATGATCTCAAACATCAGAGAAAATGTATTTGTCAACTTTCTTTGTGATTGCATTTATGTGCTAGACAACGTGATGGTCAGATCATCAAAGATGTTTACACCAAGGAACTTGATGCTGTGGACTCTCTCCACCCTTTCCTGTCAGCAAAGACATGTGCATGACCCCTTGTTTTTCCTTCGAGGAAACAACAATCAGTTCATTGGTCTTGCTGATGTAGAGTGTAAGATTATTGTTCTGGGAATACTCAACCAGACCGTCTATCTCCCTCCTGTATTCTGAATCATCATTACCCGTTATTCAGTCAATGACAGTTATATTGTTGGCGTATTTTGGGCATTGGCCACACAGTCAAGGATACAGAGAGAAGAACAAGGGACTCAGCATGCAGCCTTGAAGCATCCCTGTACTGATGATCAGCAAGGAGATGTTGCCAATCTGCACCAATTGAAGGACTGAGTCCAGGTTACTGCATAGGCAGGATGAGATTTGTGTCACAACCAACTTAGCAAAATACTTCTTTACAACGGACGTGTGGCACTGATCAGTAGTCATTCAGGCATGTTACCTTGCACTTCCTGGGCATTATGGACATCCTTTTAAACCAGGTGAGGACCTTGGACCGTAGCAGTGACATGTTGAAGATGTACACAAACACTGCAGCCAGTTGGTCTGCTGAGGTTTCAAGAATGCTGCCTGGTACACCAATAGGGCCAGGTGCTTTCTCAGGGTTCATCCACATGAAGGATCATCTGATATCAACCTCCGAGATTGAGATCACAGGATCGGGGGATGCGGTGGCTCATGAAGATACATCGAAGTTCTCTCTTTCAAAAGCGAGCACAGAAATTATTGTGCTCATTCAGGAGCGATGCACCGTTCACCTTGCAGCAAGCGACGGCATGCAGGCCTTGCTTAGTTGCTGAACATACGAGTCTGCAGTTTAGTTCAGAAATAGCTTTTTGCATTCTCGATGGCCTTCTGAAGACTGTATGTGGACTCCTTCTAAGACTCTGAATCACCTGCCTCAAATGCCCAAATTAAACTTCAAATGAACCTTAGAGGTTAAAAGTGCTGAAAGTATAGATGGAGGTTTGCCACAGATCATGATCAGTACCTGAATTTCAAGTCCATTTGCGTCCTTCTCTATAACAACCTTAACATTCTCAAAAGGCTCTTCCAGTGACATTCACTCCACCAGCTTAGCTGCATTTCAAAAGATCGCCCATTTGCTCTTCGGACTATTGTCTACCTATCTGTTCCTCGATCGCACACTAACCAGCAGCACATGGCAAATCCTTTATCTTAAGCACACAAATTGCCCCACTAAAAGAACCTTCTGCGATATGCTCCCTCGTTACTGGAGTAAAGGAATTCCAGATCAATATCGCAATGTCACCTCCCTGACCCTCCTGAAAATTCAGACCCGTATTTTAGTTGGCAGTCATGCCCATCCTTCAGCTATGTCTCTGTGATGGGTTACTCAGTATTAATTGTTCCATCTGCCCCGCTGCTCAGACCTTACATTGAAATAGATCAACTCAGCCTTGCAACTCTTCTCATCTATCTTACCACACTTTTATGTTCCCTACCTACTAAATAAACTTGGTTTTCCTTTCATTTTTCACTATACATCCCCACAACTCCACATCTAACCCAATTTGTCTACATAATTAGTTTATACAAGGAGGGGCCAGGAGCATCTACATGCTGTGGGCTGTACAAAGCACAAGACCAAACATCTAATTTTATAAACAGCCCCCTATTAAAATGTAGGGGGGAAGGGGAATGGAGGGGAGGGGGGAGGAAAAGGGGGAGGGGTAGGGCGGTGGGGAAGGGGGAGGGAGGGGAGAGGGGGAGGAGAGGGGAGAGGGGGGGGAGGGAGGGGGGGAGAGGGGGGGGAGGGAGGGAGGGAGGGAGATGGGGGAGGGAGGGAGATGGGGAAGGGAGGGAGATGGGGGGAGGGGGGGAGAGAGGGGGAGGGAAGGAGGGGGGAGGGAGGGAGAGGGGGAGGGAAGGGGAGGAGGAGGAAGGGCATAATGGGGGGGTTGAGGGGGATGAGTGGGGGGGAAGGGGGGAGGGGAATGGAGGGGAGGGGGAGGGAGAGGGATAGGGGAGGGAGGGAGGGAGGGAGAGTGAGGTAGGGTGAGAGAGAGGGGGAGGGAAGGAGGGGGAAGGGAGGGAGAGGGGGGATGGGGAGGGTGGATGGTGGAGGGGGGTGGAGGGAAGAGGAGGTGGGGAGGGAGGGAGGGAGGGAGGGAGGGAGGGAGGGAGATGGGGAAGGGAGGGAGGGAGATGGGGAAGGGAGGGAGATGGGGGAAGGGGGAGAGGGGGGGAGGGTGGGAGAGAGGGGGAGGGAAGGTGGGGGGAGGGAGGGAGAGCGAAGGGGAGGAGGAGGAAGGGCATAAGGGGGGTTGAGGGGGATGAGTGGGGGGGAAGGGGGGGAGGGGAATGGAGGGGAGGGGGAGGGAGAGGGATAGGGGAGGGAGGGAAAGTGAGGTAGGGTGAGAGAGAGGAGGAGGAAAGGAGGGGGAAGGGAGGGAGAGGGAGGATGGGGAGGGTGGATGGAAGGGGAGGTGGGGAGGGAGGGAGGGAGGGAGGGAGGGAGATGGGGAAGGGAGGGAGATGGGGAAGGGAGGGAGATGGGGAAGGGAGGGAGATGGGGGAAGGGGGAGAGGGGGAGGGTGGGAGAGAGGGGGAGGGAAGGAGGGGGGAGGGAAGGGGAGGAGGAGGAAGGGCATAAGGGGGGGTTGAGGGGGATGAGTGGGGGGAAGGGGGGAGGGGAATGGAGGGGAGGGGGAGGGAGAGGGATAGGGGAGGGAGGGAGGGAGGGAGAGGGATAGGGGAGGGAGGGAGAGTGAGGTAGGGTGAGAGAGTGGGGGAGGGAAGGAGGGGGAAGGGAGGGAGAGGGGGGATGGGGAGGGTGGATGGTGGAGGGTGGTGGAGGGAAGGGGAGGTGGGGAGGGAGGGAAGAGAGGGAGGGAGGGAGGGAGGGAGGGAGGGAGGGAGGGAGGGAGGGAGGGAGGGAGGGAGGGAGGGAGGGAGGGAGGGAGGGAGGGAGGGAGGGAGGGAGGGAGGGAGGGAGGGAGGGAGGGAGGGAGGGAGGAGAGGAGGGAGGAGAGGAGAGGAGGAAGGGGAGGGGGAGCGGGAGGGAGGGGAGGGTGTTGCATCAACGCAGGAGCGGTAGGGGCCCAACTTGTTCTAGTTATTATATAAAATGTTAAATGATAAATAAACTTTTGATGCATGGGTACATTGCCAGTTGTACAATAAGAAAGGTTCACAACGTTTTTGTATAATTTGTGTTCTGGGCTCACATAATCATCAGTAGAGGCCAGTGGATTCACAGCCAGAGTGACACAAAGTAAGTTCTTTGGTCCACTATGTCTATGTCGACCATCAAGTGTGGTAATCCTACTATGGTAATCCTATTTACAGATTATCCTATCTAATTTCCTCAAATTCCATCATTCTAGTTCTAAAGTCTTCTTTGGTATCACATGCAGTGAACTAAATTGTCCCAATTGTAAGGACCTCAATAGGTAGCAGAGAGATCATACATTTTGCATTACTGTCTAAATACGCATTTCCAATACAAATGTTGTGCTTCTCAGTAAAATCCCCAGATTATCAGGTAGTTCAGAAGAGCCAAAAAAATACCCTCGCAATCAAACTCTACAGTCAACAGAAATATGCCCATCTTAAAGCAAGTCGTCTAAATGAACATTTAAGAACAGAACACAAAATAAAGCTCTCATGCTCCGCAAGAGGACCTTGTCTCAATAAAGTACTCAAAAGAGTTGGAGACACAATGAACTGGAGATTCTGTTTTACAAAAAAGATACAAAGTACTGGGGTAATTCAGTGGGTCAGGCAGCATTTCTGTAGATCAATAGGTGGCATTTCAAGTCAGGATTCCTTTTAGATCAGATCTCTCTGCCCAAATCATCACCTTTTCATGTTCTCCAGAGATGCTGCTTGACCAGCTGAATTATTCCAGCACTTTATGTCTTTTTAATTCTTCAATTCTTAAGAGTTAATGGCCAGGAATTAACTTTTTGAAAAAATACCTTCGAAAAAACACTCATCCCTTACCACACCACACCCACTCTGTCCACCCACACACCTCTAGTAAGGTTAGCTTCCATGTCTGCTCCACTTTTGCTGTATACTCTCCCAGCCCCCTTCATCTGCCACCAGGATAGACAGGTAGCTTCACAGAAGACTGTCGCAACCTCTGCCTCTGACATCTTGGATGAAGGCCAATGCTGCAGTCTTACACTTTCAGAACACTGACCGACTTCACTGTCTGCTGCTCTAGAAAATATCCAAGATTAATGTCTCGTCACATGCACAATGATTTTGCCACTGTATTAACTGACTTATCACATTTTAGAACTAGCACATTACGTTCCTCCTCTCATCTTTAACATAATAAATAGCACAAGGGAAGCTGACAGCCAGACAACGAGCAGAGCCCACAGTCTCAGATTATCAAATGAATAAATTAGAAAATATTTTAGTCCATAAATCAACAGATTGCTCACTAAGCAACAATTGAAATGTATATTATAACAGACCTGTTTTATACAAAATATTACTGGTTAAGACATAGTGGGGAAAAAAAGAAAGAGGTTAAAATAACTGGAGCAGCTGTACGTCCTCTTCCAGCGGCGGGTGATGCTTACACAGCACACCCGCCCTTCAGCCAGACACTCACCAGCGGCGCAAGTCCCAATTACAGCATCTATTGTTCAGCTCGGCACGGAGAGATCCAAATTACAACTAAAGCAAGAATATTCCAACATTTGGATCATGTAATAGCAACACGACAAGAACCCATACGTTCAGGAAAGAGGGTACATTCCAGGAAAGAACACCTTTTTATGCCTTTAATGTCACAGAGATAAAGGTAATGATTGTAATGACGAGACAGAGATCACTAACTGCAGATAAAAGTTAAATTGTACTTTCTACTCTCTTAGTGTAATAATTGAAAACATTTTATTATTACAAGAGCCTATACAGGGTAAAAATGGTGGTTTGACAGCACTAATAATGGCACCACTAATAATGCATGTTATTACAGTCTACGGTGAGATGGGATTTTTGATCCAGAAAGGTTATGGTTAAGCAAAACGGGACCTATCATACTACTCGGGGTATTCTGCAGGCTAATATACAATAACAGCAAGACAGAACAGAAAACATGTAGGGAAATTAAAGAAGTGTTCTTGGAAGGGGTAGAGTGGTGCTATTTGGGGACTTCAATAATTCCACTATTGATTGCAGTAGCATTGAAATATAGGGGGAAAAATCCTAAAATTTGCTCATGACTTCCTTGATCAGTATATTTATAGATCGACAAGGAAAGCATTGTTGGATATGGTTCTCGGAAATGAAATAAATCAAATAGACCAAGAGTCAGCAGGAGAATGTTTAGAGAGCAGAAATCAGCACAGTGGCGCTGCTGGTAGAGCCAAGCCAAGAGCCTGGTTCAATCCTGATCTTGGCTGCTGCTGTGTGGAGTTTTCACGTTCTCCCCGTGACCATGTGGGTTTCCTCCGGGTGATCCAGTCCTCCCAGATCCCAAAGACATGCAGGTTTGTAGGTTAATTGGCCTCTGTAAATTGCTCCCCTCGTGTGCAGGGAGTGGACACGAGGGAAGCAATTTACAGAGACCAATGAACCTCTGGAGATTATCTCTGGAGATTATCTCTGGAGATAACAGAACCAATTATCTCTGGAGATAACAGAACTAGAGTAAACAGGTAATCAATGGTCAGCATGGACTTGGTGGGCAGAAGGGCCCGTTTCCATGCTGTATCAATAGAAATAATAAATTAATCGTTTATTAACAAGTGTACCAGTGAAAAACTTTGTTTTGCGAGCTACTCGAACAGTTCAGATTTACTGGATATAAATACAATCGTCAAACTCAAGTACAATAGATAGAACAAAGAGGAAGATAGAGTGCAGAATAGAGTTCTCAGCATTGTGGCTCATCAGTTTCATAAACAAAGTCCAATGTTCACAATGGAGCAGACGTGAACATTCAAAGATCAGATCTCCCTACCCAAAACACCACCTATTCATGTTCTCCAAAGATGCTGCCTGACCCACTGAATTACCCCAGCTTATGGAAGGACTATTCAGAAGCCTGATAACAGAAGGATAGAAGTAGTTCCTGAACCTGATAATGGAGGGGGAGAAGCTCTTCCTGATTCTGGTGGTGCGTGTTAATCTTTTTTAAAGGTTTTCAAAATTGGCACAAAGGAAATCCAATCCAAAACTAAACTAACTGAAATGGGATACGAAGCAATTTAGGTAAAGATAACATATCAAATAGGAAATAAAACAGCAAAAGAACAATCTGGTTTCAATTGAAGGTAAACACAAACTGATGGAGTAACTCAACGGGACAGGCAGCATCTCTGGAGAGAAGGAATGGGTGAATTTTCTGGTCGAGACTCTTCTTAGGACTGTCTGAAAGGGTCTCGACACAAAATGTCACCCATTCCTTCTCTCCAAAGATGCTGCCTGTCCCGCTGAGTTAACCCCAGCTTTTTGTGTCTATCTTCGGTTTAAACTAGCATCTGCAGTTCCTTCCCACACATTTATATTTCTTAATTCACTGCCACATCTCCAGGGTTACAACAACTGTAACCACTGTTGTTGCAGCCACTTCAGGTCAGATCTTAGTCTGCAGGTCAGAGTGAGACCAAACGCAAATGGGAGGAACAGCACCTCATATTTCACTTGGGCAGCTTACACCTCAGCAGTATGAATATTGATTTCTCTAATTTCAAGTAACCCTTGCATTCCCTCTCTCTCCATCCCTCCCCCACCCTAGTCATCCTACTATTTTCACTGTTTATATCACCTTGTTATTGCCTTACACTGAGTTACTCCAGCAGCTTATGTCTCTCAAGTACAGGTTAGGTACATTGCCACAAAGTGGAAAGACAAGGAATCTAGAGCTCTCTGGATAACAGGCAAAGGAAAGTCACCAAGGAGAGAGGGAGGATACAGAAACAGAGGGTAGGATAGTGGGAAAAATAGGGTGGGGCACAGGGAAGAGAAGAGAGAAAAGGTGAGGAGGGTGTTATGTAAAATTGGAGAATTTGATGTTCATACTGTTAGGTTGTAGGTTATCCATACGGAATTTGCTGGTGTTGTTTCTCTGGTTTGCATGTGGCCTCACTTTGGCAATGGAGGAGATCCAGAACAGAAAGGTGAGTTTGGGAATGTTAAGAGGTTAAAATGTTTAGCAACCAAGAGGTCCAGCAAGCCTAGGTGGACCTAGTCTGCATTTGGCCAAAGAGGCCCCACCAGAGACACCGGGATGCAGTAGATGAGGTGAGAGTAGGTGCATGTGAACCTTTGTCTCACCTGGAACGATTGCTCAGGTCTCTGATGGGTACAAGGCAGGTGGTGTAGGGACACATCTCCTGCGGTTGCAGGGGGAATTGGGAAGGTGGCGATTTGGGTGAGAAAGGATGAGTGAACCAAGGAGTTGCGGAGGGAGTGGTCTCTTCAGATAGCAAGGGATGAGGATGAGATGATGGAACTGCTGGTGGGCTCATGTTCATGGTGGTAGAAATGTCAGAGAATGCATTAGTCTTGGAGCCTGGTGGGGCGAAAAGCAAGGACCAGAATTCTACCCCTATTCCACCGAGTACCATAGTTCAGATGTTATGGGCCTGTGCTGTATTGTTCAGTTTTATAACTTTAAAATTGCTGAGGCAATGCTGGACATTGCAGAAGGGTGGACATTATCGTCTTGTCCTCCCTAGATACAAGATAGGTGATGGAAGGCAAGAACAAAGCAAATGGAGCATTGTTCAAAAAACAAAGTAAAGAATTAACAGACAACAGGTGCAGCGGTAAAGTTGCTGCCTTACAGCGAATGCAGCGCCGGAGACTCAGGTTTGATCCTGACTACGGGCGCCGACTGTACGGAGTTTGTACGTTCTCCCCATGACCTGCGTGGGTTTTCTCCGAAATCTTCGGTTTCCTCCCACACTCCAAACACGTACAGGTATGTAGGTTAATTGACTGAGTAAATGTAAAAATTGTCCCTAGTGGGTGCATGATAGTGTTAATGTGCGGGGATCGCTGGGCGGCGCGGACTCGGTGGGCCGAAGGGCCTGTTTCCGCTCTGTATCTCTAAATTCCTAAAAAAAAACTATAGGGAAAGTCAGTTTCACTTCAACTGTGAGTTTCTTTATTAGTTTTTAGAGATACGGTGTGTAAACAGGCCCTTCGGCTCACCGAGTCTACGCCGACCAGCGATCCCTGCACACTAACACTATCCTCCACATACGAGGGACAATTTACAATTATACCAAACCAATTTACCTACAAACCTGGCGTGTGGGAGGAAACTGAAAATCCACGCAAGTCACGGGGACAACATACAAATTCTGTACAGACAACACCCATTGTCACAATCGAAAACGGGTGTCTAGCGCTGTAAGACAGCAACTCTACCACCGCGCCACCGAGTTTTTTTATGAACATTAGTCAGGGAAAACAGTAACAAGCGTGTGGAAATGTTTCAATTGAAAATAAGATGGAGCACAGATCTGTTAAAAGCAAATTGTGTTTGACTAACATGATTAAATTGCTTGATGCAGTAGCAAAGAGAATCATTGAAGGGAAAAAGGTTCTAAAAGTAAACCTAGCATTTATAGACCTATTAGTTTGACGTCTGTGGTGGGAAAATTAATGGAAAAGATACTTAGGGACAATATATATAATTATTTGGATAATCAAGGCCTGATTAGAAACAGTCAACATGGATTTGTGCCTGGAAGGTCATGTTTGACTAATCTTCTTGAATTTTTTGAAGAGGTTACCAGGGAAATTGATAAGGGCAAGGCTGTGGATGTTGTCTATATGGACTTCAGTAAGGCATTTGACAAGGTTCCACATGGAAGGTTGATTAAGAAGGTTAAATCGTTGGGTATTAATAGTGAGGTTGCAAGATGGATTCAACAATGGCTGAATGGGAGATACCAGAGGGTAACGGTTGACAATTGTATGTCAGGTTGGAGGCCAGTGTCTAGTGGAGTGCCCCAAGGATCTGTGTTGGGTCCACTGTTGTTTGTCATTTACATTAATGATCTGGATGATGGTGTGGCAAATTGGATTAGTAAATATGCAGATGATACTAAGATAGGTGGAGTAGTTGATAGTGAGGTAGATTTTCAAAGTCTACAGAGAGACTTGGGCCTTTTGGAAGGGTGGGCTGAAAGATGGCAGATGGAGTTTAATGCTGATAAGTGTGAGGTGCTGCATTTTGGTAGGACAAATCAAAATAGGACGTACAGGGTAAATGGTAGGGAATTGAGGAATGCAGTGGAACAGAGGGATCTGGGAATAACTGTGCATTGTTCCCTGAAGGTGGAATCTCATGTGGATAGGGTGGTGAAGAAGGCGTTTGGTATGCTTGCCTTTATAAATCAGAGCATCGAGTATAGAAGTTGGGATGTAATGTTGAAATTGTACAGGGCATTGGTGAGGCCGAATCTGGAGTATGGTGTGCAGTTCTGGTCGCCAAATTATAGGAAGGATGTCGACAAAATGGAGAGGGTACAGAGGAGATTTACTAAAATGTTGCCTGGGTTTCAGCACTTAGGCTACAGAGAGAGGTTGAATAGGTTGGGTCTTTATTCTTTGGAGCGTAGAAGGTTGAGGGGGGACTTGATAGAGGTTTTTTAAATTTTGAGAGGGACGGACAGAGTTGACGTGGGTAGGCTTTTCCCTTTGAGAGTGGGGAAGATTCCAACAAGGGGATATAGGTTCAGAATTGAGGGACAAAGGTTTAGGGGTAACATGAGGGGGAACTTCTTTACTCAGAGGGTTGTGGCTGTATGGAATGGGCTTCCGGAGGAAGTGGTGGAGGCTGGCTCGATTTTATTATTTAAGAGTAAATTGGATAGGTATATGGATAGGAGGGGATTGGAGGGTTATGGTCTGAGTGCAGGTAGATGAGACTAGGTCAGGGAGAATGGTCGGCGTGGACTGGTAGGGCCGGACAGGCCTGTTTCCATGCTGTAGTTGTTATATGTTATATGAACACAACAAATTTTACCTGTGTGGAGCTTTGGAAGGCACTTGAAATCCCACGCTAAAGCAATTAAAATGACAGCATGGATAAGAAAGTTGAGAGTAGAGGTAAACCATTATTGTACGATTAGAGTACGGTGGAGAACAGTGTTTCCCATGCTGAGAACACTTATTGCGATGATGTGGTGAATACAGGGGGCCAAAATAATAGATTACAAGATGATACTGGAAGTAAAACCCCTGTTCCACTTAGACGATTTTTTAGGCGACTACAGGCGACTAGGCTGTCGCCACATGGTCGTTGGGGTGTCGCCGGTATGGTCGTGAGTAGACTCCAAAGAGTCGTAGTGTCTTTCTGGTCGCCGCTGGATTTTCATAATGTTGAAAAAATTTCGGCAACAATAGGTTTGACGCCAATGAGTGTAGCTTGACGTCTACTGACGTAGGTTGTCGCCAGGTCGCCAGTGCTGACTTTGGTGAATTCCATTGGCGACTACCTACGTTAACCTACGTCATCTGGCGACAGGTACCGACGTCAAAACCAGAAGCCAAAATGACGTGCATTGTCTTCTGTTGACGCCGACAGGGTCGTAGCTTGTCGCGGGTGGACGTAGGTTGACTTCGGTTGTCATAGGTTGTCGCCTGTGTGGTCGTAGGTTGTCGTAGGTGCGGTCGTAGGTGGACATCCTACTCGCGACGATTAGGTCGCCAGTTGTCAGTAGCTTGCCATAGCTTGACTTCGACTAGGTGGTTGGTTGTCGTAGCTTGTCGTAGACATTGTCGTGGGGGGTCCAGTCGCCGGTTTATCAGCAACCTGCTACGACTATGACAGTCGCCGGCAGTCACCTAAAAATCCGTAACTGGGACAGGCCCTTTAGTCTAAATGGAAACAATTAGTAGGTGAAAATTAATACTAAGTGTGAAGTGATACAATTTTGCAGAAAAGAGACAACTTGCACACTAAAATGCAGAGTCCTGACGGATGAGCAGAAACAGAGGGCCTCGGATATACTTTGCACACATCTTAAAAAATGCCAGGGCATGTCCAGAGAATGGTTAGGCAAAACACAACTGTTGTAGGAATTCAGCAGGTCAAGAAGCATCTATTGGTATTTCAGGTTGAGATCCTGCATCAGGACTAAGGTGTAGAGGGGAGCTGGCCAGCAATAGGTGGATTCAAGTGAGGAGGGATTAATGGGCAGATGTAGCTGGATGGGGAAGAATGGGGTGGAGATAACAGAAGTTTGGAGTGATAAATGAAGCCAACAAAGAGCTGCAAATTGCAGAATTTGATAAGAAAAGGAGATGAGTGGAACCATGTAAGTTAGGAATGGTGGGCAAATGGGAACCGTGGGGGGGGGGGCTCATTGAGTTGAGTACGAGGGTGTCAGGGGTCATGGGGAGAAGGTAGGAGAATGGTGTTTGGAGGAAGAGATAGATTAGCCATGATTCAATGGCGATGAAGACTTGATGGGCCGAATGACCTCATTCTGTTCCCATCTCTTATGGTACTAGTCAGGTTGGGGAGGAGAAATAAATTAGAAGGCTGGTGGGTGAATGTTTGTAAAGACAGGGTGTAAGGTGGGACCTTGGTGGCTCAGCAGGAGAGAAAAATCGGACCTTATCTTGCACTAATTATATACACTTTATCTATCCATACACTATGGACGGCTTGATTGTAATCATGTATAGTCTTTTCATTGACTGAACAACAAAAAAACTTTTCACTGTACATGTGACAATAATAAACTAAGCTAAAGGAACAGAGAAGTTGCTGATAACATGAAATTTGATAATTCAACGTTCGTACCATTGGGCTGCAGACAACCCAAGAGGAATATGAAAGAGCTGTTCCTCCAGTTTGCATTTGGCCTCACCATAGCAATGGAGGAGGCCGAGGACAGACAAGTCTGCATAGGAATTGGAAGCAGAGTTAAATGGCTTGTAACCAGAAACTCCAGATGGTCATTGTGGACAGAACGTAGGTGCTCGACAAAGCGGTCTCTCAGTCTACACTCGGGTCTAGCCAAGTAACAGGAGGCCACATTGAGAGCACTGAATGCAATAGATTAGGTTGGAGGAGGTACAAGTGAATCCCTCTCATCTGGAAGGGCTGGGTAATGGCGAGAAAGGAGGTATAGGAACAAGTGTTGAAGGAGAAAGTATGCAAGTGACAGGGAGCGGTGGGCAAAGAGGGGTAAACGGAACAGGGAGTTATGGAGAGAGCAGACGGACCCTGTGGAAGGGAGAAAGGAGTGATGAGGAGAAGATGCGACTGGTGGTGGGATCACATTGTAGCTGACATATGTCATGGAGAATGATGTGCTGGATGGAGAGTCTGGTGGCATGAAAGACAAAGATCAAGAGAACCCTATTTCTATTCTGTCTGAGTAAAGTCAATGTAATAGAAGTACAGGAAATTGGGGAGGTGCAGGTGATGGTTCCATTAAGTACAGAAGGAAGAAAGTCACATTTCCTGAATGAAAGAGGACATTTCAGATTCCTGGAGTGGAAAACCACAATTTGAGACAGATGAAGTGGGAGAAAGGGGTGGCATCTTTACAAGAGAGAGTGTGAGAGGAGATGTGGTCTAGGAAATTGTGGGATTCAATGGGGTTATTGTAAATGTCAGTTTGTCCCCTGCAATGGACCCGGATTTAGAAAGGGAAGAGAAAAATTGGAAATAGACGGCATGAACGAGGATAGGGTCCTGCTTCACACTTTTAAAATATTGATTGGCATGCCAAACTTAGCGCATGCATCAGAGAACGTTTATGATCTGCTATTTATCAGGCGAGTTAGAGACTTCACACCGTACCATACCATACCATACACATACAGCCGGAAACAGGCCTTTTCGGCCCACCAAGTCCGTGCCGCCCAGCGATCCCCGTACATTAACACTATCCTACACACACTAGGGACAATTTTTACATTTGCCCAGCCAATTAACCTACATACCTGTACGTCTTTGGAGTGTGGGAGAAAACCGAAGATCTCGGAGAAAACCCACGCAGGTCACGGGGAGAACGTACAAACTCCTTACAGTGCAGCACCCATAGTCAGGATCGAACCTGAGTCTCCGGCGCTGCATTCGCTGTAAAGCAGCAACTCTACCGCTGCGCTACCGTGCCACCGTGTGGGAGAAATATATTCTAAATAATCAAGGGTAAAGCTATGCAGTTTACCACCCACCCATGTGTGCCAAGACTATATTCCAAAGCAGAAAAAGATGCTTTGTGCTCCTGAAAACATGAGAACCATTCATGCTGAACCAAAACAATAAAAACAGTAAAATCTTCACACTTGCTCTTAGCTGCATGGATTAATAATCATGGTTTAGAATCATTCAGATGCATCACCAGAGAGACTCTGCAGCTGATCATAGCAAAATGATATACCATTTAATTTTGGTGGCAATGTGTCACCATTATTTGTGGAGCTTCTGGATTTTCCGGAGCACTTACAACATACAGCTGCTTCTTGCAGATGACACAAAAGTGGGTGGTATTGTAGACAGTGAAAATGGTTGTAAAAAATTGCAGCAGAAACTTAATCGGTTGGGCTGGTGGAATTTAATACAGAGATACGTTAGGTGTTGCATTTTGGGAAGTCTAACAGGAGCAGAACCTACACGGTGAATGGGAAGGTTTTGTTGCAGAGCAGAGGAATCGAGGAGTACAGTTACATAATTCCTTGAAAGTGGCATCACAGGTAGAAAGGATTGTTAAAAAGGCTTTTGGCACTTTGGCCTTAATCAGTCAAAGTACTGAATTTGGAGCTAATGTTGCAGTTTTATATAACATTGGTGAAGTCAGATTTAGAGTATTGTGTTCAAGTTTGGACACCATGTTATAGGAAAGATGCTGTCAAGCTGTAAAGGGTGCAGAAATTATTTATGCTGTCAGGACTCGAGGGCCTGAGCTATAGGGAGAGGTTTAACAGACTAGGACTCTATTCCTTGGAGCGCAGGAGGATTTGTGGTGATCTTAGAGGTGTACAAAATCATGAGGAATAGATAAGGTAAACGCACAGTCCCTTGCCCAGAGTAGGGGATTTGAGAACCAATAGGTTTAAGATGAGGGGGGAAAGATGTAATACGAACCCAAGGGTAACTTTTTTTTACACAAAGGGTGGTGGGTACCTGGAACGAGCTGCCAGAGGAGGTAGGTTAAGTAGGAACTATCATTACGTTTAAGAGACATTTGGACGAGTGTACATGAATAGGATAGGTTCAGAGGGATATGGGCCAAACGCAGGCAGGTGGTATAGTGTAGATGGGGTATGTTGGTCAGTGTGGGCAAGTTAGGCTGAAGGACCTGTTTCCACGCTATGTGACTATTTGTCCAATTCCCTCTATCTTCAGCATCTATATGCAAGTTTTTACTTTTGTCCTTAATAGACTCAACTCCTCCATATAGTACTCTTTTATTGTTTACATCTTATATTCTCAATACTGTTACAGCTCAAAACTCAAGCATGACTTATGTGTTTATCAACATGTTCTGCCAAATGAGTGATCCATCTCAGACATCACTGGGATATATTAACCAGATACCAAAGTTCAAGTTCAATAGCATAGATAAGGCAGCCAATTTGGTGGAAATACATCTGTCACTAACATACAATGCCTGTATTGTACACTACCCACAAACTTAATGTAGCAACAAAACAAAAAACATTACACTTTCTTTTAGTCTGAGAGATAATCTTTCTGTCGAGGCACTAATTGGTCTCTGACCATTTAAAGCATGATTTTCTTAGAGAAGCGCACTTCCGTTGTTATGATAAGAGGTTTTTTAAAAATCAGATGTGCGATTTTTCAGTAAACCAGCAGCTATGAAGAAATTTGAGTTAGCGGTCTCTGCTATTTCCACAGTCACCACAAACAGCTATCCTGCTTCCTGAAAATACCACAGCAGAGACCACAAGCATCAACCACCAACATGCTTCAATTTAGTAACAAGAGAGCATTCAGTAAATGATCACTGTCTGGATCTGTGCAATGGGGTTGTAACAAAACATTACAAATAACATTTTGCATGTACTATTAACAAGGAGACCAAAGCTATTTTTATTCACACATGCATTTCTAATCGAATGTTCAAAAGTCTAATGATATTTAAGTAACTGACAATTTGTCATCATGCTCAAAGTGGTAGATTGTATCTGAATTCCATAACTACAATATCTAGCCAAACAATGACAAATACAGTCAATGATCCACTTATTAAATCCAATTCACTCCAATATCCCAATCAGTGATCAACTCTGCTCATGTCCCACCGAACTTATTTCTACCTATCTCGACACCATCCTACCCCCCCCCCCCCCTGGATAAATCCCTCCCCACCTACATCTAAGACACCTCACATGCTCTCCTTCTCCCCGATAACTTCCGGTTCCCAGGCCCCCACTCCTTCATCTTTACCACGGATGTCCAGTCATTCTACACTTCCATCCCCCACAAGGATGGTCTCGAAGCCCTCCGTTTCTTCCTCGACCGTAGAACCAACCAATCCCCATCTATTAACACTCTCCTCCGCCTAGCAGAGCTGGTTCTTACCCTTAACAACTTCTCCTTTGACTCCTCCCACTTCCTCCAAACCAGAGGCGTAGCTATGGGCACTCGCATGGGCCCTAGCTACGCCTGCCTCTTTGTCGGGTACGTCAAACAATCCCTGTTCCTGGCGTACACCGGCCCCATCCCCGAACTCTATCTCCGCTACATCGACGACTGCATTGGTGCTACCTCTTGTACCCATGCAGAACTCACTGACTTCATACACTTCACTTCCAATTTCCATCCTGCCCTTAAATATACCTGGACTATCTCCGACATCTCCCTCCCGTTTCTGGACCACACCATCTCCATCACAAGAGACAGACTAGTGACTGACATCTACTATAAACCCACTAACTCGCACAGCTATCTTAACTACACTTCTTCCCACCCTGACTCCTCAAAAAGTCTATCCCTACTCCCAATTCCTCCGTCTACGCCGCATCTGCGCCCGGGATGAGGTGTTTCACACTAGGGCATCAGAGATGTCCTCATTCTTCAGGAAATGGGGCTTCCCCTCTTCCATTATAGATGAGGCTCTCACTAGGGTCTCTTCTACATCCCGCAGCTCCGCTCGTGCTCCCCCTCCCCCCACTTGTAACAAGGACAGAATCCCCCTCGTTCTCACCTTCCACCCCACCAGCCAGCGTATCCAACAAATCATCCGCCAACATTTCCGTCACCTACAACGGGACCCCACCACTGGCCATATCTTCCCATCCCCTCCCCTTTCTGCGTTCCGCAGAGACCGTTCCCTCCGTAACTCCCTGGTCCACTCGTCCCTTCCTACCCAAACCACCCCATCCCCGGGCACTTTACCATGCAACCGCACGAGATGCAACACCTGTCCCTTTACCTCCCCCCTCAACTCCATCCAAGGACCCAAACAGTCTTTCCAGGTGAGACAGAGGTGAGATACCTGCACCTCCTCCAACCTCATCTATTGCATCCGCTGCTCAAGATGTCAACTTATTTACATCGGCGAAACCTAACGCAGGCTCGGCGATCGTTTCGCTCAACACCTGCTCTCGGTCCGCGTTAACCAATCTGATCTCCCGGTGGCTGAGCACTTCAACTCCCCATTCCCAGTCTGACCTTTCTGTCATGGTCCTCCTCCAGTGCCATAGTGAGGCCCACCGGAAATTGGAGGAACAGCACCTCATATTTTGCCTGGGCAGCTTGCAGCCCAGTGGTATGAACATTGACTTCTCCAACTTTAGATAGTTCCTCTGTCCCTCTCTTCCCCTCACCCTTCCCAGATCTCCCTCTATCTTCCTGTCTCCACCTATATCCTTCCTTTGTCCCGCCCCCCTGACATCAGTCTGAAGAAGGGTCTCGACCCGAAACGTCGCCTGTTCCTTCTCTCCTGAGATGCTGCCTGACCTGCTGAGTTACTCCAGCATTTTGTGAATAAATACCTTCGAACTCTACAAATGAATGCATTCAAATAGTAAAACAGAAGAAACATAAGAGGGCAATGTCATTTTAAAGTCTACAAACATGATGGTAATTTCTGTAAAATAAAGGCAGGGTAAACACTCAAACTTAGAAAAACGTGAGGCAAATTAGTTTAACGGGAGGTTTAAAAAGCAATTCATTTCACTCAATTACTATGCTCCTGCAATCATTGACAAAAAGCTAGAAATGGCTTTATTACTTTTTAATGCCATTAAAACATCATTGTGTCACTCTAACACTGTTTGTACGTCCCATAAAAATCAAGATCTTCAGCTGCTAAGTTCGTAGAATGTTATCATACTTTGTCGTTTAATACCACAGTCAGTCCCGCTATAACATGTGATCTATTTCAAGTTCTTACAGCAGCCAGAATTTAATTTAGCAACTGTAATCTTGCAGCCAGCTCTGAAAGGAATATTCCACAATAAAAGCACCACTCTTCCAGCTGCAGGCAGGAAGGTCTTATATTACCCCAGTACAGTTTACAGATGCCTACACTTTGAGCGAACTGCAATGGCAGCAAATGCAAACTCTGCCTGGCCCTGTGAGCTGCATTGAAAAGTAGATGGTACCCTTGGGCGACACTGCGACTGGAGCAACCTGATATATGACAAAAAGTAACAGGAATAAACTGAACCTCGAAGCAAGGAAATTGAGAGTTTTATCTTCTCATGGACAAAAATGTTCAGGCATACATATAAAGGTTATTTAATGCCGCCAAAAGTCACACATCTCTGAGAAGACAAAGAAAACAGTTTAATGTTGGCTCTTAAAACAGCATGGTTTTAGAAGAAATGGGGCTTGTGAAACCCTAGTCAATCCACGTGTAAATAAAACCTTTTTCTCTGACAAATGAAGTTGAAAAATTACACTGGATACGAGTTTACTGTTAATATTACAGAGCAATGCTGCAACTGTCACACAGTATTACTACTGAAACCATTTGAGAGTCGCACATCAAAAACAAAGAAGCCAGTTCAAACAAAAATTCCACTGAGTAGTCTGAAGCTGAATTGGCCAACAAGCATAAAAACGTCTAGAAATGAGCACATTACTTCATGCCAATTTTCAACTGCACAGTGCTTTTCATTTGGAGTTATGCAAAGAAATATCTACATCTACTTACAAAGGATCAGCTAAGCTCCTCTAATCTTTCCTCCGGTCTGGTCCGTTGAACCGTAATTGACTAATGTAATTTGCTATAAATCCCCACTTGTTTTTTGTGAACGGCAAGATGTTAAAAGGTGAACCAGATGAATCTGTCTTTTTCATCTTCTACAGTGCCCTCCATAATGTTTGGGACAAAGACCCATCATTTATTTATTTGCCTCTGTACTCCACAATTTGAGATTTGTAATAGAAAAAATCACATGTTTAATATTTTGTTGCATATCCTTTGCATGCAATGACTGCTTGAAGTCTGCGATTCATGGACATCACCAGTTGCTGGGTGTCTTCTCTGGTGATGCTCTGCCAGGCCTGTAATGCAGCCATCTTTAGCTTATGCTTGTTTTGGGGGCTAGTCCCCTTCAGTTTTCTCTTCAGCTCAATTGGGTTCAGATCGGGTGATTGACTTGGCCACTCACGAATTGACCATTTTTTAGCTTTGAAAAACTCCTTTGTTGCTTTAGAAGTATGTTTGGGATCATTGTCTTGCTGTAGAATGAACCGCTGGCCAATGAGTTTTGAGGCATTTGTTTGAACTTGACTAGATAGGATGTATCTATACACTTCAAAATTCATTATGCTACTACCATCAGCAGTTGTATCATCAATGAAGATAAGTGAGCCAGTACCTCAGCAGCCATACATGGCCATAACACCCCTACCACCGTGTTTCACAGATGAGGTGGTATGCTTTGGATCTTGGGCAGTTCCTTCTCTCCTCCATACTTTGCTCTTGCCATCGCTCTGATATGTTAATCTTCGTCTCATCGGTCCACAAGACCTTTTTCCAGAACTGTGCTTGCTCTTTTAACTACTTCTTGGCAAACTGTACCCCGGGCATCCTATTTTTGCAGCTAACCAGTGGTTTGCATCTTGCAGTGTAGCCTCTGTATTTCTGTTCATGAAGTCTTCTGCGGACAGCGGTCATTGACAAATCCACACCTGACTCCTGAAGAGTGTTTCTGATATGTTGGACAGGTGTTTGGGGTTTTTCTTTATTATAGAGAGAATTCTTCTGTCATCAGCTGTGGAGGTCTTCCTTGGCCTGCCAGTCCCTTTGCGATTAGTAAGCTCACCAGTGCTCTCTTTCTTCTTAATGATGACCCAAACAGTTGATTTTGGTAAGCCTAAGCTTTGGCTGATGTCTCTAACAGTTTTATTCTTGTTTCTCAGTCTCATAATGGCTTCTTTGACTTTCATTGGCACAACTTTGGTCCTCATGTTGATAAACACCAATAAAAGTTTCCAAAGGAGATGGAAAGTGGAGGAAAGACTAGGTGCTGAGTGTTCTCTTATACCTGCATTAAGGATGCATTTAAACACACCTGAGCAATTACAAACACCTGTGAAGCCATGTATCCCAAACGTTATGGTGCCCTGAAATGGGGGGACCTTGTATAAACACTGCTGTAATTTCTACATGGTGAAACCAAACTGTATAAAAATGGCCTTTGTTAAAAGCTGACAATGTGTACTTTAACCACATGTGATTTTTTCTATTACAAATCTCAAATTTTGGAGTACAGGGGCTAATAAATAAATGATGGGTCATTATCCCAAACATTATGGAGGGCACTGTAATTCCCATATTCATTCTGTTAGAATCAATAATGTCAAAGTAATGGTAGACTCAACCAGCTAAAAGGTTGCAGATTTATTGCCTTCTCCATACATATCAGCACATAATCAAGTTGGTACTTTCATTGAAGAAATGAAGAGTGATGTACCAAGTACTAAATGAGACTAAACTGAGATGCTACCTACTGTCACGTGTGGCACTAATGAAAGATATGAAGAAGGGTCTCGACCGAAACATCACCCATTCCTTCTATCCAGAGATGCTGCCTGTCCCGCTGAATTACTCCAGCATTTTGTGTCTATGTTCGGTTTAAACCAGCATCTGCAGTTTCTTCCTACACCTTGACATGAGGAGTTCTCCCATCATCCCAGTGTTTGTTGTTCAACTAACAAACCAAAAGCTGACCAACCACTCTTTCGCCCAATGCCTTTGCAGCTTTGCTGCGGAGTTTCCTCAATTACATCTGTGACTATATTTCAGAAGTTGTGCTTTTAGCAGGATGTATAACATGAAAACAAAACTATTAATATGCAGGTCCTCCAAGATTACTTTAAAATTACAGTAGGTACATTCACTGCTCTTCACTATTCTCATTAATCAAAAATTAGCAAGCACAGAGCAGTACAAACAATGTGGCAGCCCACATTAGATTTAATCATGATTAATGAGACACATTTAGGTGATAATATATAAATATCTACCTAATGGCAAGTATAACAGTGTTGTGCTTGAAATATTGTGTTTAAAAGGGAGGAGCACAGGACAGCATTGAATCTAGATTTAGTCAAGATGAAGTTCAGTGGGTTGAGTCACAGACTGAGGAAATATATTATGGCTAAGGCAACAAATGATCAGCGGCAAATATTCAAGGAAAAAATTAGCATTTTTAATTAATTTAAAGCTTTAAGCACTCCACTTAGCAACAAGACAGCCAGTTAAAAACTAAGGCACAATATAATGGAAAAAAATAAGAAAAAAATTGAGAAATAGCAAAATTCCTGGTGAATTGTCAGAAATAGTGCTTAATTCCTAGCAAAGATTTATCCCCTTGATTGACAGAACAAAATCAAGGGAATAAATGACCTGCCCCCGTCTCCCGAAAGTCAATGCAATATTCAATACTAAGATGCTTGTTAAGGGTTTTGAGGGTTCACCCAATTTTAATTTAGCGAAACATCTGTGGTGAAAGCGGTGATCTGTCTAAGATTTCACATGTGGAAAGATAAACATTCTCTCCTACAACATGTTGGTTAAATGAATATATTGGGGAAGTTTTCCAACTATTAGACTCCGCAGAGAGAAACAAGCACGGTTCTCTCTTGATCACCTGCTAGATGGGCATGTGAGGGTATTTTGGTCATCACACAATTCATTGGTAATCGCACACAATTTGTGGTAATTTGTCACAATCCACTGACTGGTTCTATTAAGTAGCAATCATGTACATTTTACTAACATTCCTGGCAGAGACATAGATCTCACCTTCACAACGCACCAGCTAAACCCCAATTGTATTTTTAAAGCACTATTTCTGACAATTAGAGAGCAGGGAGGCAAGGTGGCCCAGCGGGAAGAGCTGCTGCCTCATAGCGCCAGAGACACTAGTTCGATCCCGACTACAGATGCTCGTCTGCACGGAGTTTGTACATCCCTGTGACCTGCATGGGCTTTCTCCGGGATCTCATTACCTCCCACACGCCAAAGACGTACAGGTTTGTGGGTTAATTGGCAGTATAATTGTAAATTGTCCCTAGTGTGTGTAGGAATCTCTGGTCGGCACGAACTCGGGGGCCGAAGGGCGCTGTATCTCTAAACCAGGGGCCTCCAAACTTTTCAGCATGAGGGCCGGAGAGCATCTCCTCCACTCTCTCTTCGGCCCCGTCTCCCTGGCACTGGGAGAGAGATCACGCTGGGGGAGGGGAGGGAGGGAGGGAGGGAGGGAGGGAGGGGCCAGCCCCTGTTGACACCCTTCCCCTCCCCGCGCTCCCGCTCTCACCCGCTGCTTCCTCTAGCCCGACTCTCTCTCCCCCCCCCTCTCTCCCCGGGGTAGGCGGCGGCGGCGGTGGTGAGGAGGGAAGTTTCCTTGGGTTTGTTGTGCGAGGGGGCGCTGCGATCTCTCGCCTTGTCCCAGCTATGGGTCGGTGGCGATCCGCTCTACGGTGAACCTTCTGCCTCCAGTCCCCGCTGTCTAAGAGCTTGCTGCGGGCTGGATAAAATCTCGTGGCGGGCCGGATGTCCCTGCTCTAATCTAAACTAAAGGTTAACATTTCTTGCTTGCCCTCAAATCGTGTTCCATTGATTATACACTTATTAGCTAGTCCAAAAGCAACGAAGCACCAAAAGATCTACAGTTTAACAGACAGACTTATTACACCCACATGGAACTGTAGGTGGGTAACAGGCGACAGCTCACTAATTGCATGGAATTGTTCGAGCAGATGCTACGAATCATCAAATAATTCTTCACAACGTGAAAGATGAATACACCACATGGAGACAATAGTTGAATGGAGCACAGGTGGATTTCTGACAAGTTCTTGTCAGTGGAGGGCAGAAAAGCATAAATGCCTAATAGAGGGGAAAATTTTCAATTGCTCTAAACTAAATTTGATACAACTGACCTGATTTGGAATGGATTTGTTCTGTACAATAGCAGAGCCTGTTGATGGCTAGATTTTGATAAAATGTGGGTATACAATCCAGCAAAAAAGCAGCAAGAGCTCCTCATGCTTAGTTCTCCAAAGACATTACCACCCCCATTTCCCAAATCCTACTTGGGCAACTGCAGTGAAAATGAACTCTGGTGGAGGGGTTCTTTCAAATGCCCCACACAACCTGTCATCTTGCCCCCACCACAACATATGTACCCTAATGCAACAACAGAGCCTCTTTCAATTACTCTTAGCTGATGATAACACAAAATCAAATTACGACATAAACAGTTTTTTGAGCTCATGTACATCTAAAACTTTTGCTTCTGATCAAGTTGAATAGCTCATTCACATTTACTGACAATGCTTATACAGTGCTATATTGGCATTTACTAAAATGAACATATATCACAATTACATTTCCCCACTTGTTTGATATCCTGTTAGTGCACAAATCTCTTGAATCTTGCACTCTGGGTGAATTCCACAACTAGATAACAAAGTTTCTTTTGCTAATTCTATAGTCTGTCTCAGTTGCACAAAACATAAAGATCTATTCTTCATTCATGGAGATTTTTGCAAATCAAACTCCAATCATGTTTCATAGCAAAATCTCATTATGTGCTCTTGCTCAGGAAAAAAGTGATGGAATGATGGATGAATAACAGTGTTAGCAGGCAGTACCTCCTTACCAATAACCGGCTCACCAATGACCTTTTAACGAGATTTCTTTCTAGCTTTATGTCAAACATGGACTAAAGAGCTGAACTGCAGTGGTAAAATATCAGCAATGAAGGGAACATTTGATTGTTGGCATTGAAGAGCTGCAAACCCAAGCTAAACCATCTTCAAAAACAATTTCCCTTCGTTAGAAGTCAGTTTGATGATGAATAAATCATTCCTCAGATAAAGGAGGAATGCAAGCCTAAATTCAGCAACATCTGGACAATATTCAGAGTATTGCTGTTAAGCAACAGGTCACATTCACACCACACCAACATATGTCAGCTATCAATTAGCTGTCTGCCTCCATAGACTCCGCTTAACCTTCTCCCAACACTTTATGTTCCTCAAAATTCCAGCTTCTGCAGTATCTTGTGTCTCCAACGTGTGTCAGGCAATGGCTGTGTATAAATCGAAAACGCACAGTTGAATCTTCTATTATTAATATCTCAGGAACATTTATGTATCTGGAAATTAAAAAGGATCAGTTGCAAGACTGTAGTGGCCTTGAGAGCTGGCTGCTTATTCTGTGATATCTCCTGACAAATCAAAGGACCTTTATCATTTGCCGCTAGGTTTCATCAGTGAGCACAGATAATGATTCAAGCAAGTACCGCTGAATCCGCATAGAACTGGTAAACAGCATGCCAGCAATTCTAGAGGAAATATTTTAGCCATGAAAACAAAGATTAAATAACACAAGGTTATAGTTATAAAGATAGCCCCTTTTCACAGGATGTACAGATGGCATGCTACATCTGTACAAGTTGTTAACAAACCCTCACTTGAAGTATTGTGTAGTTCTGAAAAGGGGGCAGAAACAATTCACAAGGAAGTTAGAGGGCTAGAGGGCTTGAAATGCAAGTAAGACTGGAGTCTTTTTTCCCTGGACTTTAAGGGGCTGAGGGATATAAAATCATGAGGGGCAGAGATTATGGTGGATAGTTAGGAAAATAACTACAGATGCTGGTACAAATCGAAGGTATCACAAAATGCTGGAGTAACTCAGCAGGTCAGGCAGCATCTCAGGAGAGAAAGAATGGGTGACGTTTCGGGTCGAGACCCTGTCTTGAAGAAGGGTCTCGACCCGAAACGTCACCCATTCCTTCTCTCCTAAGATGCTGCCTGACGTGCTGAGTTACTCCAGCATTTTGTGATACCTTTCATGGTGGATAGTTAGATTCACTTCCACAGGCCAGTGGAGTCTAAAACTCGAATTAAATGGAATTAAAGTGCGAGGGAAAAGATTAAAAGAGGCAACCTATTGAGATAGACGGTGGTACGTGGAACAAGTTGCTTGGAGAACTGGTAGAGGTGGGTACTATTACAGAATTTAAGACATTGGACAGGTACATGGATAGAAAAGGTTTTGTGGGACATGAACCAAAAACAGACAAATTCAAGTAGGCAATTTGGTCGGCATGGATGAATTAGATTGATGGACCCATTTCCCTGCTGGATAACTTTATGACTAATTGGGATAGCTTGGGAAATCTAGAATCAGAGGCTTTGATAAGATAAACAATTAAACATTTAAGAACAATTTTCCTGGTTGGAATGGTGATGTGGAAGAGCAAAGACAGAATTTAAATAATTATTGGCACATGGGTGTTATTGGCAAGGATGGTTTTTATTGGTTCAATGGTACTTTCATTGTCACATGTACCAAGGTTCAGTGACATTCCTTCTTGCATTTTGTATTGTATTACTAGTCAATGGATATTGTTAAGGCAGGGATGACAAATTCTCGATTAGTAAGGATGACAGGTGTTATGTGGAGAAGGCAGGAGAAAGGGGTTGAGACGGAAAGATAGATCAACCAAGATTGAAAGGCGGAGTCGATTTGAAGGGCCGAATGACCAAATTCTGCTCCTATAACTTATGAACTTAACATGACAGTAAATAAGAGTCGCGCAGTTTGGCACCATTTTCAAATCTAAGTTGTTGTAAATGCAGAGTTCTTAACCTAGCCCGATGTTCTGGTGGTGTTGCAGGATTGTCTTGGGCAAGCATAGTCATTGGTGTCCTCCACTGCTGCTCCACCGTTCTGTGCAGTTGCAAGTCACATCTGGTCCACGCACTCGACCTCTTCGACCACCGGTGCCATATCCAGCCAAACCCCAGGTCGTTGCAGGGCCTCCAGCGGACCACTTCACCGTCGGGGTGCACTGCAATGCCTCCCGCAGCCAGTCTGCTTGATGGTCCTTTGTCCTTGCGCCCGCCGCCGCCGTCTTGAATCTCCTCCCCCTTCTCTCCAGCCCTTGGAGACAAGTTGGGCAGGGCTCTGGGCTTGCCTCTTGGGGACTGGTTTCCCAGCTCCACCACGGTCCCATGGCTATTCCCATTCATACCACAAATTCCTGGGACTCTACTGATTGTACAAAATCTTCCACTTAACTAAACCTTACACATTCTCTCTATCCCTGACACCAGCATTTTGTGTCTATATTCGGTGTAAACCAGCATCTACAGTTCCTTCCTACTCCTTGTTCACCAACCCAAGCTGAAACATTTGACTAAGATAATGTTCCCAAGTATTCGGCTCAATTTTCATAATGGAAAAATAGTTTTTAAAACGGCCCCTTTTCTATTTAAAATGGAAATTCAATTAATTCTAAAAGTTCACCGTGCCATAGTTTCATGCAACTTTCTCACCAACACAACCAAAGCATCGTTTTTGTAAATACAGCAGTGTATTAATCTGCATTCTGCAAACTTTGTTTCTCTTCCAAAATGCAATTGTAAGCAAATTTTAAATGGCACTAAACAAACTAAAGCAGTATTCAGGAGCAACTCACCATGATCAGTTCGCCATCCCATAGCTTACACCAATAGGCACTCATCACAGGACAGACCAAATAGTGAGCAGAATAACGCATCAATTCAATTTTATTACAAGCTCACCAGAACACGTCATTAGAAAATAATCAGCAGCAAAAACCTAACTTGCATGAAATGGGTTGATTTCTGAGAGGACGAGGTTGATGTATAATAAGATGATCTTGTCCATAACTATGATTTGGTTGCATCCATATGAGGCACCTCCCAAGCCATTTATTATGTTAAAGGTGCTTTTCTAGCAATATTACTAATGTGTGACAAATAAGCCACTGGCAAACAATGTTATGGGATTTTTCATTCAAGCTAACAACCTTCACTACAAAAGCTTCCAACAAGAACCAACCTGAGTCCGTGTCAGAACATGAGAGCAGAATATCAGGGCAGGAAAGGGAGAGAGCAATTGAAGTAGCTTGAATTCGCAATCTTTAAGCAGCTGGGAAATAATGTTCAATGAAAAGGCTAGGACACCTGACCAGTAAAATGTAGCAGAAGACCAATGCAATGATCCAATTTATTACTTAAGTGTAAATCTTACGCAAGATCTTATTTCGTGTTTGCCATTTTGAGAATTGCTCTGCTGAACGGACTGAAATGCAACTCCTCTTGCCCTGCAGGAGTATTGGCCATCAAAACCCCTGCTCCTTATTAACTGAAAGCTGCATTCCCATCCCTCTGATTACAATACGCCTTGGTTTTATAAGTAGAACTACTCCAACTTGTCACATTACTCACCATAGCAACAGGGAAATAGCTGAAGCACAATGTATTAGCATTTCCGCCTCATTGCAACATGTTGGTTGTTGGTTGCCTGAACGACAATATCGACACTGTCTCAACGCAGAGGTCTTTAGACTTATGTTGCAGTCTGGTTGCCATTGGAACGCTTGAGAATATTGAACCTTTTTTAAAATCCTTTGAAAAATATCAGCATCCAAAAGGTGTCAAGCCTATTAGCAGTAAGTACCAGGAGCCACATCAGTTAAGAATATTCTGGATCGCAGTTTTGATGTCTTTTATCTTTCATGGTTTTTTTTGTCTGTCTGTCTACTAAAACTCTCTGTCCGTATGTATGTGTGTATGTGTGTTTGACCACAGCATAACTTTTATGGTTCGCTCAGCCAAAACGGTACGCCAAAGCGCCACAATGTTTGCACCACCTTACTCACCATTATCCTGGGCATAATCTGTAACAACTCTCATTCAAATTGAAGCAACATTTTTTAAACTACAGAGATTTTAAAGTTTAATAATTCACTTAATAACCCATTTCCTCAAACTCCTCACCGTGTGACGTCACAATGCTCCACCTTCCACTTCATTTGCTCCTCGCTCGCCAAATCAAGATGGCCACCGGCAGCGCCGCCGCCCGCCTGCGCTCAGTCCTTCCCTCTACCCTCGCCTGGCCCCGACCTCAGTCCTTCCCTCGCCCGTCTCCCCTCGCCTCTCGCCCATCGTCAGTCCTTCCCTCGCCCGTCTCCCCTCGCCCCTCGCCCAGCCCCAGTCGTTCCCTCGCCCGGCCCCGCCCCAGCATAGACTCCCACGTTGGCAGTCAGCGTTCAACGCACGGGCACTGGTAAATCCTTTTCCCAACCAACGGCTCCTGGTGGTGGGAGGGAGAAGAAAGTGGGGGTGGGGGGAGGGAGGGAGGTGGGGGTCAGGAGAGGGGGAGGGGGGGAATAGGGCTCACTCAGTGACGACACCCTCTCCCCTTCCCTGTCCCCCCTCTACGAGGAATGGCCCCAACGGGTCCACTTGATCTAGTATATTACTAAAACTCTCTGTCCGTGTGTATGTGTGTTTGTGCAAAGCATAACTTCTATGGTTCGCACAGACAAAATGGTACACCATAGCGCCACCATTTTTGCACCACCTTACTCACCATTATCCTGGGCATAATATGTAACAACTCTCATTCAAATTGAACCTACATTTTTAAAGCTAGAGAAATTTTAAAGTTTAGAAATTCACTTTCTAACCCATTTCCTGAAACTCCTCAGCTTATGACGTCGCAATGCTCCACGTTTCACTTCATTTGCTCCTCGCTCGCCACTACAAGATGGCCGCCGCCCGCCCGCGCTCAGTCCTTCCCTCTCCCCTCGCCTGGCCCCCCGCCTCTTGCCCGGCGTCAGTCGTTCCCTCGCCCCTCTCCCGGCCTCAGTCGTTCCCTCGCCCCTCTCACCTCACTTCTCGCCCTGCCCCGGCCTCGGCCCCTCGTCTCTCGCCTCTCGCCCGGCTTCAGTCGTTCTCTCGCCCGTCTCCCCTCTCACCTTGCCCGGCCCCATCCCGGCGGAGACTTGCACCTTGGCAGTCAACGTTGAACGCACGGGCACTGGTAAGTGCCTTTCGCCGCCAACGGCTCCACGGAGGGGAGTGGGCGTGGCGGCCGAGTGGGTGGAGGGGAGGGGGGAGGAGAGAGTGCGGGTGGGGGGAGGGGGAGGGGAGAGTGGGAGTGGGGGAAGGCGGAGGAGGGTGTGGGGGAAAGAAAGAATGGGGTGGGGGGCAGGGGGGACAGTGGGAGGCAGGAGAGAGTGGGGGTGGGGAGGAGGAGAGAGTGGGGGTGTGGGGAGGTGGGGGTCAGGGGAGGGGGGAACAGGGTGAGGGGGGGGGAATGGGGGTGGAGACAGGGCTGGGGGACTGGGGGTGGGGCAGGGGAGGGGCAAGTTGGGGTGGGCTAGGGGGGATGGAGTGGGTCAGTGGACCCTGTATATATTAGTATATATTAATAGTATATATTAATATGCAGAAAATACATCTTCGTGATCTAAAAGCAAATTAATACCGATGCTGGAGAACTGAAATAAAACAGAAATTAATTCATGTTTCAGGTCAATGACCGAAGAATGTCATGACATTTACTACCAAATAACAAGACGGAATTTGAGTTTTTTAAACTGTTTTTAAAAAGTCCACCCCTACTTTGCCAATGACTGCAGTACACACCTGAATTTAGAATAGTTGCTAATATATACCAGCTGGCATAGATGCATGAAAACATAATGTGTCTGGTTTGCAGTGCCACTCCGGGGCAGATCAAGTGTTGTTTCTGTTGATTCTCAGGCTTTCCTTCCACTCCTGTTCAATTTAGTTTCATAGTTGACTTAACATACAGCTTTAAGACAAACTGAAAATGTCTGGCCAGTCAAGCTCTAATGCAAATTGTGCTCCCTGTCATTCTTTATTAAAGTAATTAAAATATAGGTCACAGCACAGAGTGAAAAGGATATGCTGCTACCTGAGCAGCAAGAGTCAGAATGCAATAATGTTGTGTCATTCAGACCGCACTATACTGCTTTTCTTCCACTCAATCACTCCCTGCAGCCCATTTGACTGGCAGTCAGCTTACATTACAATGAATTCAAAGCTGCATTGCTTGAAATAACAGCAACAACATTTTGTACATGCTTATTGTCAAACATATACCTCTCAGCTTATATCCTGCACCATGAACATATGAATCCTGCTACATGAATATATTAATCCTACTATATGAATATATTAATCCTGCTACATGAATCCTGCTACAATGCAACCAACACTATAAAACTCCTCATTGTGTCGGACAAAAGCAGCTTTCAGCTGTGTTCTCTAGTTACAAACAATGTAAATGTGATACACAAGCTGTGCTTCACTGTTGAAACAGTAATGCTTCAGTGCACAGTCCAGGTCACCACCTCTGATAGCACAATGGACAGAAATTCCAGAGTTATAAAAATAGTTGTTCACTAGTAATAAAGTCTAATCTGTTTATTCTCAACTAATCTCTACTTCAGTTTAAGAATCCAGTGTCTTTTAAATGTTATCCACAGTTATCTCAAATGCTATCCATACAATGGATCCGTGCAACATTATACAATTCAGTTAAAGTATTGTGCCAGTCACAAAGTCACACCCACACCCAAGATTCCCACACATGTTTCTTCCAGAATTTCAACACAGCCACGTGAATGCATTTGGATGATTCACAAGGTATGTGAGGGTGGAAAGGGGGCGCTGCATCCGTTTCTTTCCCCGAGCAGTTTATACTCCTCCACCCTCATTCACAACAGACGCTGAAGATAATAAATATAATTGCTACATTACAAATCAATCCTACCTTTGAAAAATGTATGCTTGCTCAAGAATTCAAAGAAAGGAGCTCCCTTGAGCTAAAGATCAATGAGTAACTGAGCTGTACATCAAAAGCCCACGACAACATTCTGGGCTGGGCTGGATAATCAAGCAGAATCCCTACTCTTGACCACTAGTCCCCGTGCTATGAGATACAGGATCAAACAAAGCTATAATGCTATCTGATGTAAAAATGTAAAATATTGCAGCAGTAAATCTCCATCGTGGGAACAGGCCCTTCAGCCCACCGAGTCCACATTGACCATGGATCACATGTACATTGTCCAATAGTATTTTCCCACTTTCTCATCTCACACACTAGCAGCAATTTACAGCAGACAGTTAACCTACAAACCTGCATATCATATCATATCATATCATATATATACAGCGCGGAAACAGGCCTTTTCGGCCCACCAAGTCCGCACCGCCCAGCGATCCCCGCACACTAACACTATTAACACTATCCTACACACAGTAGGGACAATTTTTACATTTTACCCAGTCAATTAACCTACATACCTGCACGTCTTTGGAGTGTGGGAGGAAACCGAAGATCTCGGAGAAAACCCACGCAGGTCACGGGGAGAACGTACAAAGCATTCGCTGTAAAGCAGCAACTCTACCGCTGCGCTACCGTGCCGCCCGTATGTCTTTGGAATGATGTCTAGAACAGGTTGCCTGAGAGTCAGTGTGAATCCTCAACTTTCTGACCAACAGACCCCAATCAGTGAGGATAGGGGACAAATCGTCCACTACGATAATCCTCAACAATGGTGCTCTACAAGGCTGCGTTCTCAGCCACCTTTACACCCACTTACAGATTTACACCTACTATCAGAAATTTAAGGGTTATCAAAGCAAAAATATCGCTTTAAGCAATTTTTGAATATTGAGAAATATTTTGGGGATTTATGGAGACTGTAAACAGAATTTCATTGCATTAAATAGTTTCACTGATCCAAACTTTCAAATACTTAAAAAAAGACATATCAATTACACAACCTCCATTGAGTGACTTTTCCTTCACATTTCCCAAATAGTCCTCTATATCAGTCAAATAATGTTTTGCGGCCCTACCCACTATAGGCCAAAAGGGTCTTCACATTAACATCCCTTGGGTAGGATACTGAAGTATTGGTTAACATCATGTGCTCAAATATCTCGGTGAAAGACGCTCTTTGGTCTGCCCGAGCTTCGTTGACCTTCCAGCGGAGCGAGCTGCCCGTCGGGGAATGTTGCCGACTGGCCCGCTGCAGACTGCAGGAGTACGTGCTGAGGGACGCACTGAAGCTTGGTGCAGCCAACGCCAAGGTTCTGTGGGGGAGGACCACAGTCTAGGGTCCTTCCGCTGCTGGACATGGGGGGCAGGGTGTGGTGGAGACGCCCCTCCAAATAAGGGATTCTGTGTAAAATTGGAAATGAATATCTGTATTGAACGTGTAACCTCCGGAAATGTCGGATGGAGTTGTTGAAAAGAAGATGTTTTGTAAATATTGATTACTTGAATAAAGTATTTTTTGATATATTTTAAAAAAAATGTTTTCTAAATTACAGCGATGGTGCTCCCACTAAGTTATGGCAGCAACTTGCTGAATAACAGGAAGCTGGGGCCTGAAACATCAGGATTTGGCACAAAATGGAGGAACTGGTTTGAGGATATATCCAGAGTTTCCTCAAATTCTAATCACACGATTGAGCTTTGAGGGAAATGTAACCTTCAGGCTACTGGCTAAGGAAATGATTAGCAACTGACTGAGCCTGAAAACAGGAACTTAACGATCACGGCACTACAAATACAACCATACCCTGTGAACAACAATACTGCAATAATCAGAACATCCTAAATGGAAACAATATTGAAAAAAGGTTATGACCAAGTTTAAAAGTAAATCATTAGAAATGCCCAAAACTTGAGCTACAAGTTTCTGTATCCCCATGCCTTTTCTTTTCAATGATTTTATAACCTGCAGAATGTTAATTGCACAATATAAAGTAACTTTTGTCACTGCATACACTTAATGAAAGCTTCCCCAAGAGTCACCAAAGGAGTTCCAAAAAGATACCACCCAATATGTCCAAATTTCCACCTTAGTTAGATTGACCAGAGTTCTAAATATTGTATGTGTTAGTACTGCCCAATAACCTGAATATGATTCAGAATTATATTTACACAATTCAGTGAACAGCAACAAAAAAAGATGGGCATTCAATAATAATGTGTATGTAAGAGCTATATAGAGTGATTGTGATCACAACACACTAAACTCCAATTACACAAACAACAAATAGAGTTATCCATTTCATCCATGAAAATAGTATTGTCTTCATCCAAACATATCAAGAAGGGTCTCGACCCGAAACGTCACCCATTCCGTCTCTCCAGAGATGCTGCCTGTCCTGCTGAGTTACTCCAGCTTTTTGTGTCTTATCTTCGGTTTAAAACACCAGCATCTGCAGTTCCTTCTTACACATATCAATTTACCTGATTTTTAAAAACTGATTCATCTATTAAACTGCGGTCTATTGTTTATATCTACCTTTAAATGTAATGTTAAAAACCTTTAAAGCATCAGGCAAAATGGAACAACCCTCAAGGATAACCCCTGCATTCCCTCTCTCTCTCCATCCCTCCCCCAAGTTGCACCAGCTTCAAAGTCGTCTTGTTGAGTCTCATTGTCTGTACTCATTTTCACCTACTACACAGCTAATAATGGCCTGTTTCCTTTATCAACATTACTTTTTTTGCATATCTTTCATTCATTTGAATGAATGAATGAATTAATTAATAAGTTGGCCAAGTATGTGCATATACAAGGAACGTGCCTTGGTACTCCGCTCACAAATGCCAACACAAACATACAGTTAACAATTAAGAATAAAGCATAACCACATCAAAACAATAAGGATATAACATTATGTTCTAAACATGTGGGTGAAAATAAACAAGAGCAAAAAAGAGACTACAAACTTAGGTTATTGAGTAGAACTACTACTCGTGGGAAAAAAGCTGTTTTTATGTCTGGCTGTGGCTCCTTTGACAGTCCGGAGTCGCCTTCCAGAGGGAAGTGCTTCAAAGATTTTGTGGCCAGGGTGAGAGGGGTCAGAGATGATCTTGCCCGCTTGCTTCCTGGCCCTAGCAGTGTACAGTTCGTCAATGGGGGGAAGGTTGCAGCCAACAGACTTCTCAGCTGATCGAACGATCCGTTGCAGCCTCCGGATGTCGTGCTTGGTGGCTGAGCCAAACCAGACCATGATGGAGAAGGTGAGGACGGATTCAATGATAGCAGTATAGAATTGGACCATCATTGCCTGTGGCAGATTGTGTTTCCTCAGCTTCCGCAGGAAGTACATCCTCTGTTGGGCCTTTTTGACTGTGGAGTCGATGGTGGCCCCCCATTTAAGGTCCCTGGAGATGATGGTTCCAAGGAGCTTAAATGATTCCACAGATGTGACTGTGGTGTTGTTGATGGTGAGTGGGGGCAGGGGAGAGGGAGCTCTTCGAAAGTCTACAAGTAGTTCCACTTTCTTAAGAGCATTGAGCTCCAGGTTGTTGCGATGGCACCAGGACGCCAGCTGTGTCACTTCCCGTCTGTAGGCAGATTCCTCCCCATCCTGGATCAGTCCAATCAGGGTTGTGTCATCCGCAAACTTGAGGAGGTTGACAGGGAAGTCTGTGGAGGTGCAGTCGTTGGTGTAGAGAGAGAGTAAAGGAGAGGGGAGAGTACGCAGCCTTGCGGTGCTCCTATGCTGAGGGTCTGCGGATCCGAGATGTGGTTTCCCAGCCTCACATGCTGTTTCCTGTCTGTCAGGAAGTTGATGATCCATTGACAGAGGGGTTCAGGCACATATTCTATGTTCAGGCACATATTCTATGTTCAGGCACATATTCTATGTTCAGGCACATGTTCTATAGCTCTCTACACCACCGTCCATATCTCTCATTTCCCTTCCCCTGACCCAGTCTGAAGAAGGGTCTTGACCCGAAACGTCACCTATTCCTTTTCTCCAGAGATGCTATTAGTTGCTTCGGGTTGCTGGATGCAACACAGACAATGTATCCTTAAATAGATGGAGGGCTTCCTAATAGACTCAGGAAAACTGGCCTCAGGCAGGACAAAAGTATGTGTGCTATCAAAATTGGTTGAGGACAGATAAAATCTATCTAATACACCACATATTCTGAACCACAACTCCAAGATTCAGTCTGGAGGGTCTCGATCTGAAACGCCACCCATTCCTTCTCTCCTGAGATGCTGCCTGACCCGCTGAGTTACTCCAACATTTTCTGATACAAGATTTACCTATCTCAGTCCATGAGATGTATCCTAGTAACAAATGCTCTGAAGGCACTTAATTCATGGCACCCAAGAAACTGACCTGTGCCACTTTACTGCAAGTAGAAAAAAAATACCAGTTCATATTGTTGAGGAGCAAGTCTTAAGTTATTCTCTATTTATAACATGTCAAAAACTGCAAACCGGCTTAGTACTAGAATGTGCAGAACATAAATTTACAAAATCCCTTATATTCAAAGAAGGTGTTCAATATATTTTGAATAAAATATTGCACGCCTAAAGTTTCGAAAACTGTCAATTTCTCTGTGTGCCGGGTAAGCACATCGGTGTGTGCAATGAATATATCCCCTGATGAATTTGAAACTCAGGGAACAAGATCCAACCAAGGTTAACACCTAGCAGTGGCTGATTAAAGCCTTTGTAATGTTGTCAAAATAAGTGAATGTGAGGATTTAGCAAAAGATTACCATAAATCTGGAATGAGTAAACTTCTTCCAGTCATCTTTTCACCAGAGACTGGGTAAATTAAAGGAGATAAGGAAACAGTAAACAAATAATTTTAATCTGTCTAAATGGTACAAAGCACAAAAATTAATGTAGAGAACATAAATAAATTTAATGCCTGAAGAAATAGTAATAAAGAAAATAAAAGACCAAAAAGGAATCTCCAAAAGCAGATGGCACACACTCCATGCTTTCAAGAGGAGCCGACCGTGATTTTAATCTTTCGCAATTTCCTAGATCTTTGAATAGCTCACGTGAACTACAAATAGAAAACAAAGCCTAACTATTTCCGAAATGAGAGAAAAAGCATGCTAGAATCTACAGATGGGAACCTGATTAAAAGTGAACAAAAATTAATAGGATAAATTGGTCACGGTTATTATGAAATTACGGAACAGTCACAGCATAGGAGGCTATTTGGCCTAATGCCAGCTCAATGACACAGTAATCCAATATCCCATTCCCTGCCCTCTCCCCATGGCCCTGTGTTATTTCCAATGCCTTTCAAGCTCCCTTTTCAATTGAATCTGCTTCCATTCCTGATAGTGCATCCCAGATCATATGGACATTGCACAAAGACTCCCAAGTCACTTTTGTTAATAGTTTTCATTCAATGCCCCCTGATTCTTAACTCTTCTACTATTAGGAACAGTTTCTCTCCATCACCTTTATCAACAATCCTAATGATTTTAAATATCTTCAACCCACGTTTCTCCATTCATTCCATGAGATTATTTATGCTGTGGTCTGACTCGTCTGTGGGTCAGCTTTTCCAATTCAGGAATGTCTCCAAATGTTTTTGGGAACGCTTTCTCAGTCTCTCTTTACCTTTTATTTTATTGCTTTGATGTGTTAAGATTGGCATAACCATATAAAGCAATGGTAGGTGAAAACTGGACTACTGTGCACAATTCTGGTTGCCACACTATGGGAAGAAAGTGATTGCAGTGGAGTGGATGCAGAGGAATTTCACAAGGATATTGCTTACGATTGAGTGTTTCATCTATAAAGGAAAGACTGGATAAGCCGAGTTAATTATCTATGAAGCAAAGCAGGTTCAATCTGATTGAGATATGTAAAATGAGGAGCAGAGAGAAAACTGTTCCCATTAGCAAGTCGACAACCAGAGAGCACACCTTTCAGGTAGGCAGTAAGAGAGTTAGAAGGGTCTGAGGAAAAATTTCTTACACCAAGAAAATGGGTTAAAATATTGAATACTTAACCTAGGGTTTGATAACACATTGGTTCTCATAATATTTAAGTAGATGAGAACTTAAAGACACCAAGGCAAAAGCAGCAGAAAATGACATTTCATTGCATGAGTATTTGGTGACCTACATGGATAAGGTTGATGGGCCCATTGGACTAAGACTCTGGGATGGTGTTTGCTATGCTATGCCGTTTCAGTAAACATTTAAGAGACATCCTATTCTACTGGTATAGTCACATGTACAGACCGGTTCAGAACAATCAATGTTTTTCACAAAAGGTCACGCAAAGCTAAGGATATGAAAAGTTTGTGCAAATTAAAATCCAGAGATTCAACTGCAGAATTCTCAACAAAAACTGCATATACTAATAATCTGTAGGCAGCCAATGGTGATGGTAGCAGCAGTAGGTGATAAAGTAGGGTGGTCTTAGGACTAAATCTATCGTCACACCATTTTTGATAATATATCATCCTAAAGCTCATTTTATCCAACTAAGTATTTCTGAAGTGTCATCATTGATGGCAGGATACATGGCAGCCAATCAGCCAACGAGGCCTGGAACAAAATTGGACAGAAAACAAAATATGGACATACAACCATATTCCTAAGTGACAATGGTGGAGAGGTTATACAAATTATTTTTAAGACTTTTTTTCAAAATAGGCTTTCTCTGCATGTTCATTTTGAAAGTAACTTTTAAGTGGTTCACCTGTACACAATCAAAATTGCATTATAACAAATCCCCCCCCTGTAATACAAATATGGGTTCCTCAATTCATCAATTATATTGTAGCCAATTCGCATTATAGAATTTGGCGTTGTTTTGGTAAAACCAGCAACCAATAAGCATTCTCTTGAGGAAGTATCAGGCAACAGTGACAGCAGATTTTTGTAAAAAACAAACTTTGGCAGGATCATGCTGATTAAAATCAATGCTGTAACAAAAGTAAAGACCTCAGCACACATTTGTACAAAGGAAAATGCTTAAGCAGGATCTTCCCACGGAGCCAACTTTTCGTTGCCAATTAAATGCAGCCAGATGCAAGCATGCAAGATTTTACATCCCACAACAAGTGGTTGGACCAAGTGCTCGGAAGTGCAGAGGAAGTGATTCAAAGACAGCCTTGTGTTTATTCCTCCTGGGAGTCATGTTATGATTATGTTAAATAAACTTAGATATTGGCTACATTTTGTGAGTACATTCCAGTCCAGTTAGAAGTTGCAAGTTAATGTGTCAGGTTTTCACTGCCACCCAGAGTGTGACTGTCCACTGATTCCACTCTGCAGCACCACACTATTTTCTCACATTACATCAGCTTGGAAAAGGAAAAGTAACGGGCTGCACCATTTCTATTATTCTTTTTGCTCTTGCCATGAACATGGTGCCCAAGTCAGCCGAGGTGGAATGCAGTGGCCCCCTAACCAAGGCTGGTGTACGACAGCCCCCAATAAGAGCTTTTATGGACGACCTTACCATCACCACAACATCGGTCCCAGGGTGAATCCTACAACGTCTTGAGAAACATATCACCTGGGCAAGGATGAGTTTCAAGCCATGGTGCTGAAGAAGGGGAAGATGACTGACAAATTCCACTTCTTACTATACAGAACTGCCATTCCTTCCATCACTGAGAAACCTGTGAACAGTTTGGGGAAGCTTTTTGACGCAACTCTGAAAGACTGCCGCCATTCAAAAGTCCATTGAAGACCTTGAAGCCCGGCTCACCAAAGTCGACAAGTCAGGCCTGCCTGGCAGATTCAAGGCCTGGATCTATCAGCATTCCATCCTGCCCCGAGTCCTGTGGCCTCTGCTGGTTTATGCTGTTCCATTGACCACAGTTGAGTCCCTCGAAAGGAAGATCAGTGGCTTTCACCGCATGTGGCTTGGCCTTCCCCGCAGCCTCAACAGTGCAGCATTCTACGGGACCAGTAACATCTTGCAGCTCCCTTTCAGTGGCCTCACTGAAGAGTTTATGGTGGCACGGACAAGAGAAGCCTTACAGTACAGGGACTCCAGGGACCCGAAGGTGGCATCGGCTGGCATCGAGGTGGGAACAGGGAAGATATGGAGGGCGGAGAAAGCAGTGGAGATGGCAGAGTCACGCCTAAGGTAAAAGGCATTGGTGGGAGTCATGGCAATTGGCAGAGCGGGCTTGGAATACTTCCCTAAGACCCAGGTTGGCAAGGCCCAGGGCAAGGAGAGACACCATCTAATCAAGGGAGTGGTCCGAGCAGGTGTGGAGGAAGAGCGTGTGAGCAGGACGGTGGAGCTCAGGCAGCAGGGAGCATGGACAAGGTGGGAGAGCATACCGCAGTTACTCCAGAATTTTGTGAATAAATACCTTCGATTTGTACCTGCATCTGCAGTTATTTTCTTACAATACCGAAGCGCAGGATTACCTGGTCAAACATCATGCAGGCAGACTTCCAGCGTGTCCGGTTCCTTGTCCAAGCTGCCTACGATGCCCTACCAAGCCCAGCAAACCTCCTCGTCTGGGGCAAGAGCGAGACACATTCCTGCCCACTTTGCTCTGGAAGAGGATCATTAGAACATCTCCTCAGCTGCTGCCCAAAGTCCCTTGGCGGAGGTCGCTATCGGTGGCGCCATGACCAGGTGCTCAAGGCGGTTGCTGAGAGCATAGCCACTGCCATCAATAACAGCAAACACCACCACGCCCCGAAGAAATCAATCACTTTTGTCAAAGCTGGAGAGAAGCCTCGACCACAACCAAAAACAAGGGCGGGCCTCCTCTAGAAACATAGAAAATAGGTGCAGGAGGAGGCCATTCGGTCCTTCGAGCCAGTACCGCCATTCATTGTGATCATGGCTGATTGTCCCCAATCATTAACCCGTGCCTGCCTTCTCCCCATATCCCTTGATTCCACTAGCCCCTAGAGCTCTATCTAACTATGTCTGAAATCCATCCAGTGATTTGGCTTCCACTGCCCTCTGTGGCAGAGAATTCCACAAATTCACAACTCTCTGGGTGAAAATGTTTTTTTTTCACCTCAGTTTGAAATGGCCTCCCCTTTATTCTAAGACTGTGGCCCCTGGTTCTGGACTCGCCCAACATTGGGAACATTATTCTTGCATCTAGCTGGTCCAGTCCTTTTATAATTTTATATGTTTCAAAAAGATATAAAAAAATATAAAACTCTACAATATATAACTCTACACGGCCACTGACTGGCTGGCAGCTGCACATCGATGTGGGCAAACAGCTGAAATTTCCACAGCACATCACAGCAACATCACTCCGGCCAGACATGATCATCACCTCCAAAGTGACAAAACAGTTGATCATTCTGGAGCTGACAGTACCCTGGGAAGAGCGTATTGAAGAAGTTAATAAGAGGAAACGCGCAAAGTACCAAGTACTGGTGGGACGGAGGCTGGAAGACTTGCTATGAACCCATAGAGGTGGGCTGTAGAGGCTTTGCAGGACGCTCACTCTGCAAAGTCCTCAACCAATTGGGCATTACGGGGCTGGCAAAGAAGAGGGCCATTCAATCCGCAAGCGAAGCCGCAGAGAAAGCCACTAGGTGGCTTTGGATTAAGAGGACGGATTTTCCCTCATTTTCTTTCCTCTGCTTAAGAAAAGAACTAAAGAACTACACATCAATAATGAATGTCACTGTTGAAAATGTAGCAAAATATTTTAACACAGGTTAAACCATGTATTATCGCGATGGTGAAAGAGCAGCAACAGGGGAGATCAAGGGATTAAGGGGTTCATGTCTGCAGATTATGAAAGTACAGTGTCAAGTACAAATAGTCACCAAATAGGTTACTGTCAGCATTTGTACCTCCAAGTGATGAGAATCTGCTGTCATTAAAGGGGATGAGTTTCTCTAGGTCCCTCTGTGGGTTCTGAAGGGAATAATGAATCTCTTGTGGGATCAAGAGGCTCGGCCAGACGTACAGCTATTTAAGGTTGCTAGGCATGGAATATGGTTATTTGGATTGCTCTATGCACTCTGCTTGGTCACCATGTGCTCTTGTTGGAAAAACTCAATGGCTTAGGAGTCAAGTAACATTAGTCTTAGGAGTCTACAGGCATATAGTTGTGCGACTCACATATTGGAACTATGAAAACCTGATCATTCTTGATGCTGGGGTGAGGAAGAGGGAACAGGAAGCTGATAATGTATCCCTTATGCTGTCAATTAAATTAGCAGAATACGCAGGCAGCAACTGGTGGCACCTGTCTAGCACCCTTGGTTCCAGAACCTTACCAGAAAGGATTATTGTTCTGCCAGGCCAACAGAGCTCAAGCAATAATGATACTGTATCCTCTGCCGACTAAAGACCCTCCCGTGCCTCTAAAGCACCATGGACTGCGAGAAACTAAAAAATATATATATTATATGCAAATTAAATTTATGGCAAAAATTGCATTTCATGGACGGGTAGCCCAGGCGCCGGTTAACAAGTTGTCCTCGGAAGTCCCAGTACAGGTGGGACTGGTGGCCGCCTGTGGGGCCAAGGCGCTGCTTTCCTGGCAGGACCCCCGTCAATCCAAGATTTGCCTAATCTACCAAAAATGCGGTGGCACCTCTGAGAGGAGCCAAACGGTACCGGAATGGTCTGCTTCCATCAGGGCAGAGATAACAACCTGCAAAGTTGGCCTCTGAAGAAGTGTCTCTACCCGAAACGTCACCCATTCTTTTTCTCCAGAGATGCTGTCTGTCCCACTGAGTTACTCCAGCTTTTTTGTGTTAATCTTCGGTTTAAACCAGCATCTGCAGTACCCTCCCACACAAGTCGGCCTCAGAAGTCAGCTATGGAAAACGGATCCGTTGGCTCCAGCCAGGTCATATTTCCAGAGCCCCGGCCGCCTCCCATAATACATACATACAATCAAGAAAAACTCAAGTACAATAGACAGAGCAAAGCGGAAGGTTCATAGAACTTAATCGTCAGAAGCAGCACCATGTAGCAGTGGCAGATACAAGACCTGGTGAAAGAATCAACAGCAGGCTGGAACGCATTCACTGGTATCATCTGCATCCTAGAGATTGACGACTGAGATAGGACTAATTGTGGTTCTGGAGTGGAGGCTAAAATGTAAACGTTTTCATCTTATCCTATAGATTGCTTACCTTTTTGTGTTCCCAACTGTATCCAAAGTATTAGAGGGAAATGTTGGAGTGATAAAAGTCTTGCTCAATTACCGTGGGTCTTTGGTGGATCCATCAATGAGGATCATGCTTTGTATGTCATGGAACAGAATGATGCAATTACAACAAATGTTTGAGGACAGCGAAATATGAGGGATCCCACTAAGATGATTTGAGTCAAAGGCTGATTTGAGGTGAAAAATTCCTATGTCAAATATTGAATTATGGGTCCTGTACACAAATCAATGATATGTAATGATCAAGTAAAATAATAATCAAAATGGTAAATGCATTGTTAGCCTGGCAATAAGTTTTTCCCGAACAATCCGTGTCTGATACTGCGCTATGTTTAAAGCCTTATAGCGCTGTGGCCGGTGATGTCATGATGACGAGTCATGATGTTGATATGCAAATATCGTGACATATGTATCAGGTGACCGTAGAGCGGGAGAGTGTGCTTGCTGTGTGTGCTGAAGGCTGCAAGGCCTGGAAGGTCGCAGACGGGACGGATTGTGTCTGCTTCATGTCATCATATGTCTGCACTGAATTGACATGCACTCCGATGTGAAGCACTCCCAGCTCTCGAGCTGTATTTCTGCTGAGCAGGGGTTCTCCTTTCTCCTCTATCACCACGAATTCTGCAACAGCTTTTCTATCTCCGACTTCTACGACAGCCGTGAAGCATCCAATGGTCTGCAACGGTTCAGTTGCAGTGTATGGTATAACTTCCTACTACACCTCCTTGACGTGCACTTGATTTTCTGCTGTTTCAAGCATTCCCACAGTGATCTGTCAATGACGTTGCAGTCGCTACCAGAATCTACAATCACTGGCACTGTAAAATCTCCGATGGTCACTGCAATGCAATTCAATGCAAACTGATAATCCCTTTTAATAGCATGCTCACCATCCTCATCACTTCCGAAATCATCTTCTACGTGACGGACGTGACTCTTTTTCTGCCACGGTCTGTCTATCTTGTCACTGGACTTCACTTTCTCCCTTGCCTTGGAAGATTCACTTTTGTAATCCCTTGCATTGTCCCTGGCCTTACTTTTACATTTCTTTGCAAAATGATCTTTGCCTCCACATTTCCTACATGTTCTACCTTTTGCTGGACAACAGGCATCTTTCCCTACGTGACCCATGTCGCCACACCTGTTACACTCAGTCTCACGTTCAGGCTTACATCTTTGTCTCCCGTGGGACAACCAGTTAACTTGCCCAGTCTTGGAATCTTTCAATTTCATGCTGTGAAACTGTCCCTCAACAGCTTCCAGTGCTGCCGCAATCGACAAAACACCATTTAAGTTTAACTCACCGCCTTTTTCTAGCAGCCTTCTCCTGAGCTTCTGACCTGCAATGCTGGACAACCTGATCCAATATCTGGTTTTCCATATCAGCACCCACATATTTGCATCCTACAGACACCTGTCTGAGTCTCGTGACAAATTGAGCAACAGTTTCGCCCTCTTCCTGTGTTGTTTTGCGGAATAAATGGCGTTGAAATGTAGCATTCGGTACCACCACATAATGACTGTTCAATGCATCAACGGCTTTCTTATAGAATTTACAGCAGATTAGGAGAAGCTAATGTGGATTTCTATCGAGGTATAAAAGCTCTGGCAATGACTCCATGCTAACTGAAACACAATATTCTCGAGTGAAGGCAACATTCCCTGGAAATTAGAATGCACAAATTAAAAAGGACAACCACAGAGTTGCACGCGTGGGTTCGGATCCCATCCTCGTCGCCAATGTCACATCTGTGTCTCAGATGTGTAATAATGATGTGTAATAATGAAGCAGACACAATCCGTGGTGATTACATTACTTAGTTTCTATATTTATTGTTTCTCCCGACTGCGACCTTCCAGGCCTTGCAGCCTTCAGCACACACAGCAAGCACACTCTCCCGCTCTCCGGTCACCTGATACACACGTTGCTACCACCAGAAACCAGTCCATTCCGCCACCTCATTTTGAATGCTGATATGAATATTGAGATGAATCTTGTGTGATTGGTCAGTGTGTGCTTAGAGGTAACAGATTGGTGATCCCGCAGGCACTACGAGCAAGGATCGTGTCATTAGCTCATGAGGGACATTTAAGCATCGTAGGTACCAAACAAAATTTGCGGAGCAAAGTGTGGTGGCTAGGTTGTGACAGAGATGCCGAAAAATTTGTCAGGACTTGCCACGGATGCCAAATCACAAGCAGGAGCAACCCACCAGAACCAATTAGAAGTACGAAATTGCTAACAGGACCATGGGTCGACGTAGCTGTTGACTTTCTAGGACCACTTCCAACAGGTGAATCAATTATGGTAGTGGTAGACTACTACAGCAGATACTACGAATATGCGGTGATGAAGTCAACTACGCAGAAAAGACTGTACAGGCATTGGCAGATATTTTCGCCAGACATGGGTTGCCTGTTACATTGTACTCCGACAATGGACCGCAGTTTGTGTCTGAGATGTTTGCTGAGCACATGAGAACCACCGGTATTCATCATCATAGAGTGACTCCTAAATGGCCACAGGCTAATGGAGAAGTCGAGAGACAAAATCAGTCCATAGAGAAGAGGATACGAATCGCCCATGCCGAAGGGAAAAATTGGAAGGAGGCGCTGCTAGCATACATAGCTGTATATCGGGCGACCACTCACTCATTGACTGGGAAAAGCCCGGCAGAAACCTTGTTTGGAAGGAAAATTCGCACTAAAATGCCAGAAGTACGAGAGATCACGGAAGACCAGGAACTGAGAGACCGTGATGCCGAAAAGAAAGGTGCGGCAAAATGGTATGCCTACCTGAAACGAGGAGCCACATACTCAGAAATAATGCCTGGTGATGACGTACTTGTGAGGCGAGAGGATGGCGGTAAGATGGACACTCCTTACCATTGCCAGCCGCACAATGTTGTATCGAGGAGCGGTAGCAGGGTGACCGTCAAGTCACCAGAAGGTGTTATGTACAAGAGGAATATATAGAATGTAAAAAAGTACATGTCGAGAGACACTCGAATCGAGGGCCAAAGTCCACCAAGAGTTACCGATTCAGAGGGACCAGCAGACATCCCTGAGGTGAAGACCAGTGTTTCTGAGCCAACCAGGATTCCTGAGGTGGCGACCAGAGTTTCAGAGGCAGCACGCTGCGATGCAGGTGGTGAGCAGAGACAGTGTCTGGGTGACAACACTTTAGCAGATTCAACAGACTCTGATGTTCTTGTGCCAGCTGGTAGACCACGACGTGAAAGGAGAGTTCCCAAAAGATTCGACGATTTTGTGTTATAGTCTATAGTTATAGTTGTTTAGTAATTATGTGATATTTGTTTAGAGGCAGAGGAAACTTACAAGTTATTATTTGTATATTATTTGTATATTGTATTAAGGGGAAAAAATAACATAATGAGTAAAGAATTGTTTAATTGGGGGAAAGAACACAGTAATTTAAAGTTTAATTCTGGTAAAGGAGGGATGTCATGATGATGAGTCATGATGTTGATATGCAAATATCGTGACGTGTGTATCAGGTGACCGGAGAGCGGGAGAGTGTGCTTGCTGTGTGTACTGAAGGCTGCAAGGCCTGAAAGGTCACAGTCGGGAGAAACAATAAATATAGAAACTAAGTAATGTAATCACCACGGATTGTGTCTGCTTCATTATTACACATCTGAGACACAGATGTGACAGGTAGCACTATGTTCATTGGCTGATAGCACTGCAGCCGACAGCGCTTTAAAGCTTTACGCGCCAAGCACGCCAAGTCTGCGGCCAGTAGCACTTTGTTTCCAAGGCGGGGCTCGGTCGGATGCAGGCCCCGACCATTGGTTGTAGTTTGAATTTGGAAGCAGCACTATTGGCCAGGACTTAATGGCGGTTATTTTCAACGGCTGATTCCTGCCGCCATAAAGGCAGGCGCCGGTAAGCCAGGAGTTAGTTCTTGTACGAGAGGGGTTCACCGACGGGCTGGGTCGCGATCAACGCCGCGGACGGAGGCAGAGAGAGAGAAAGGTATGCTGCTGTAAAACGGGACCCTTGTATACCAAGACAAGTATTGGTTTTGTTCTCTCTCTTGCCAATAAATCTGATTTGTAACAAAACAGACAAGTGAGCCTTTTTTTGTTCTACTCGCCAGATCCTTGAACCTGTTTCCATGTAACAAGCCTTTGCAACAAAACAACCAGATTATAAAGCAGACAAGTTTTGCAATAGACCTAGTTTAAAGCACAATGCGTCTTCTGTTCTGGGGATAGCATTTTCAAGAGGCCTTGGGTGGAATTGTCACATATTGACCAACACATTACCAGACTTCAGTGCGGCATATTGGCGCGGTAGTAGAGTTGCTGCTTTAAGAGTTTTCAGCACCAGAGGCCCGGGTTCGATCCTTCAAGCGTTATGTTTTCTGGGGAATTATGTAAACTGAGTTTGAATTTCTTGCACTGAGAATTAAAGAACGATTTGATCGTTTCTGGAATTCTTAAAAGGATAACGTAGAGAGCAACATTTTGGACAACAGTTCAGGAAAATAGCCTTAAAATCATCTAGAGAAAGATTCTACATAAAACGGATCCAATTTATAATTTAAATATTCTGTTAAAATATAGGTCTAAATTAGATTGAGATGCAGCTTGACATAATTTAACAAAACAAGACAGGCTCAAAGAAGAATCCCAATCTAATCAATCTGAAGAAGGGACCAGACCCACATCACCTGTTCATTCCCTGTGAGACCTGTCGAGTTCCTCCAGCACTTTGTGTTTTTCAGAACAGGCTCAATGGCCTACTGTTGTTTCAAGATTTCAAGATTAAGATCAATTTATTGTCACATGTACCAATTAAGGTACAGTGAAATTTGAGTTACCATACAGCCATACTAAGTGAAAAGCAACAAGACACAGCCTCATAAAATAAAATTTAACATAAACATCCACCACAGCGGATTCCACATTCCTCACTGTGATGGAAGGTAATAAAGTTCAATCATATTCCTCTTTGTTCACCCGCGGTGGGGACTGTTGAACCATCCGCATCAAAGGTGAGAACGGTCCAAAGGCTTCGTGTGGGGATGATCGAAACTCCCGCGTTGGGACAGTTGAAACTCTCCCGGAATGGAGCTCCCGGGAGTGGTGGATGTTTATGTTAAATTCCCGAGTCGGCCTCTTCTTACCAGAGACTGCGGGCTTCATGATGTTAAAGTCCACAGCTCTCCACATTCGATCCCCGGCAAAGGGATCGCAAGCTCCGCGATGTTAAAGTCTGCACCGCGCCCGCGGTATGAAGCGCCGGGCCGGTCTCCAGGAGGCCGCCAACTCCTCGATGTTAGGCCGCAGTGGGGACGGAGATACGACACGGAAAAATATTGCATCTCCGTCGCGGTAAGAGATTGGAAAAAAGTTTCCCCCGCATAAAACAAACATACTTTTACATACTAAAACATACTTTTAACACATACTTAAAATAACAAAAACAGAAGAAAGGACAGACAGAGTGTTGGCGAGGCAGCCATTGCTGGTGGCGCAACCCGGAACCCCATGTTCTATTGTCAGAGTTAATTCTGAACCATTGCTAAACTATTCCTAAAAATTCATTCTCTTATTTAAGCTTAACTATCACTACTGGCTGAATGTCATTAAATTGCAAAACAGATTAAGTAAAAATAACAGCCAGATATCCCTATACTCTGGCTCCAAAAGCTGCTCCAAAACAACATAAATCTGATGTGTGAATAACTAGTAACGTAGAGCACAAAATGGTAACTCAAATTTCACTGTACCTTAATTGGTACATGTGACAATAAACTGACCTTAAAACCTTGAAAATTAACATGCACATTACCCCTCTTCAATTACTGTAAAACTCTGATAATCCACTGACCAAATATTCAGAAATCCCAATGATTCATTACCTGGCTGAGCAGGTAACTCTTGTTAGATCCATCGGAACACTGTTTCCCACATTCCCCTTCATTTACAAGATGCACCGGAAATTGTATTATACTGAACAATATTCAAAATAAATCAAATTAAAAGTATTTTGAGGTATTAACAGGAATAACATTTAATAGTCTAGAATGTCAGCCAGTCCAGTACCAAAGAGCTTTACTGTGTAACACCTGTCTACACCGTCCGTCGCACATTCCTCAGCATAGTTCAGATCTCTAGACAATTCCAGAGAAACACAGACAATTTCAGTTAGAAAAGCCGGAGATGCATAACATATTCATCTACATCTTTAAATTTGTCGTTAAATTTGAGCAAAAGAAGTTTTAACTGATCACAAGTTTCTCCCAAGTTGCAAGTGCACAACTTATGCACAGGCTAAACATACGAACAAAGGTTCAGGAAATCAGCAGGATGGACTTACCAGCAGCTGCAGGATTGCAAGTATCTCCTGCCTTATAGGAACTCAGTTTATGGGTTACAAACAGTTCACAGAAAAGGAACCCTGCCATAACCTGGGAACAATCTCAACATTACAAAACCGAACCTGCTGTTTTTGACATTTTGCTTTCTCATATTTGTGAGCATTAGTACATCATATTTGTATTATAAACCATAGATCAGTTCAGAAGCCGACGAGGAACTATAAATGGATAGTGCTCGTTGAATGTGAGAATTTGAAAGGTATTCAGGAAGTGGAAATAAAGAGAACTGCTATTGCTCGGTCAACATACAGTGAATTCTATTAATAAATCCACCGGCAAAAATTAACAACCATAGCAGTTGCCAGCAGCAAGGTTAGTTGTAAAATCTTCTGCAGCTAAACAGCATTCCAAATTAGCAAAGCATTATAATTGTAGCTAGTATAAAAATATGACCAACACCAATGAAATTGTTCAGATCAGTAGATTAATGAAATGAGCTAATGTTATTTATTAGCTCGTACTACTCAACTAACCAATCCATTGCATGAAAAACAAAGATATATAGTGCATGTTTGTTTGGATGTGTATGTTGTGATAATTATGGTAATTTTTTGTATGCCAATAATGCTGCTCTTTTGAACCTTCTCTTGGGTCGAAGCCACAAGCGAGGGATCTGACTGTATATCATGATACCCCAACCTTTGTACCCAATACCATTCCCAATGAAGCCAAGCGTGCCAAATGGCTTCTTCACCACCCTGCCCACCTGACCCACCACTTTCCAGGAACCTTGTACCTGTAGTCCTAGATCTCTGTAAGACATCACTCTCCAGGTCACCACAAAATGCTGGATTAACTCAGCAGGTCAGGCAGCATCTAGGAGAGAGGGAATGGGTGATGTTTCGGGTCGAGACCCTTCTTCAGACTGATGTAGGGGGGCGGGACAAAGAAAGGATATAGGTGGAGACAGAAAGAGAACTGGGAAGGGGGAGGGGAAGAGAGGGACAGAGGAACTATCTAAAGTTAGAGAAGTCAATGTTCATACCGCTGGGCTGCAAGCTGCCCAAGGAAATATGAGGTGCTGTTCCTCCAATTTCCGGTGGGCCTCACTATGGCACTAGAGGAGGCCCATGACAGAAAGGTCAGACTGGGAGCGGGAGGAGGAGTTGAAGTGCTCAGCCACCGGGAGATCAGGTTGGTTAAGGCGGACTGAGCGAAGGTGGTAAGCAAAACGATCACCGAGCCTGCGTTTGGTCTCGCCGATGTTGAGAAGTTGACATCTGGAACAGCGGATACAATAGATGAAGTTGGAGGAGGTGCAGGTGAACCTCTGTCTCACCTGGAAAGACTGTTTGGGTCCTTGGGTGGAGTCAAGGGGGGAGGTAAAGGACAGGTGTTGCATCTCCCAGTATGGTCTCCCAGTATCCACCTCCCCTCACATCCGGAATCTTGGAATCATCTTTGATCAAACCCTCTCCTTCGACAAACACATCAAACACATCACAAAGACAGCCTTCTTCCACCTCAAAAACATTGCCCGTCTCCGTCCATCCCTCTCCTCCACAGCTGCAGAAACCCTCATCCACGCCTTCATCACCTCCCGTCTGGACTACTGCACCCTCAAAAATCATCAGTAAACTTCAATACATTCAAAACTCCGCTGCCCGTCTACTCACCCACACCCCGATCCGTGACCATATCACCCCCGTCCTTTACAAACTCCACTGGCTCCCCATCCCCCAGAGAATCCAGTACAAAATCCTCCTCATAACCTACAAAGCCCTCCATAACCTGGCCCCATCCTACCTGACCGACCTCCTCCACAGGCACACTCCCACCTGCACCCTCCGCTCTGCTGCTGCCAATCTCCTATCCCCCCACATCCGGACCAAACTCAGATCCTGGGGGGACAGGGCTTTCTCTATCGCTGCTCCCACCCTATGGAACTCACTACCCCAAACCGTTAGAGACTCCTCCACACTCACCACATTCAAAACATCGCTGAAGTCTCACCTGTTCAGTACTGCCTTCAACCACTGAAGGTCACCTCACCTTCTGTCTCCTTTCTCTGTTCGTTTACTTATTTACTTATTTATCCATTTATTCATTTCCCTATGTTCTCTAAATCTCTGTAAAGCGTCTTTGAGTATATGAAAAGCGCTATATAAATATAATGCATTATTATTATTATTATTATCTCATGCGGTTGCAGGGGAAAGTGTCTGGGAGGGGGTGGTTTGGGTAGGAAGGGACGAGTGGTCCAGGGAGTTATGGAGTTTCATGAGCTTCATGTCACTAGAGAAATGGAATTGCCACTAGAGAAATAGAAACGGGCCCTTTGTCCCATAATCTGTATACTTACCTTTTACCCATCTACACTAATCCCATTTGCCTGTAATAAGTCTCTATCCTTCTATGACTTGACTGCTCAGGTGCCTGACTGTCTCTTTTCTGATTCCATCACCTACTCTGGCACGAGTTTTAGATATCAACCAGTCTCTGTGTAATAAAAACCTTCCTTTCAAATCACCTGTAAAACTCCTTCCTCTCACCTTAAACCTATTCCTTCTTGTTTTTGATATCTTTACCACGGGTAAAAGATTCTCGTTATCTAACCTATGTCTTCCTCTTATAATTTTATATTTCTCTATCAGGTCACCCCCTCAACCACCTTTGTTTCGTGGAAAACAAGCTCAGTCAACCTCTCCCCATAACTAAAGTCTTCCAATTCAGGTAACATCCTCTGCAGCCTCTTTAGTACAATTATATCCTTGTAGTATATTGAACAGAACTGCACACAATATGTGGATTTACCATAGTTTTGTAAAGTTGTAACATTATGTTCAAACTTTTATATCATGTATTTTTCACCGTCCTATCTACCTGTGCTGCCACTTTCAGGGAACTATACACTTGAACCAGGTCCCTCTGTTGATCAGCATTCTTTACCATTTACTGTACCATATTTGACTTCCCAAAATGTATCACATTGCACTTTTGGAATCCAATCCCACCTAGCAATGCTCACCCAACATTCGATGATCCTGCTTAGAGTGTTGGACAACTTCCAATTTTCATCTCATCCTCAAACTTGCATAATATCTCCTACATTCACAAGTTGTTGATGTACATCACAAAGGTCCTGTCACTGTGTCACAGGCTTCTAACCAGAAAAGCATCCTGCCAACACACTACCCTCTGTCTCCTCTCGCAAGCTAATTTTGGATCCAATTAGCGAGATGACCTTTGATCCAATGTGCTTTATCTTCTGAACCATCCTACCTGTGGGAACTTGTCAAATGTTGTGTGAAAGACCATGTCAACAACATCTGCGACCCTGCCTTCATTCTTCTTAGTTATCTCAGTAAAACTCCGATCTTTTCAAATGTGCACAAATATCCCATCCTTTGAATTTTATCCAATAATTTCCAGACCATTGATGTAGGGCTCAGTGGCCTGTAATTACCTGGCTTGTCCATTCTGCACTTAAATAAATAATATTAGCTAACCTCTAGTCTTCCAGTACTTTGTGTAGCTAACAAAAATACAAACAACTGTCAGGTACACGGCTTATTCTTGATTCCTTTAAGCAGTGAAGGAAAGGGAGAAAATGTATTTGTAAAGGCTTGGATAGAGTAGATGTAGAGAAGATATTTTCACTGGTGAGAGAGTCTAGGACTAGAGGTCATAGCCTCAGAATTAAATAACGTACTTTTAGGAAGGAGATGAAGAATTTCTTTAGTCAGAAGGTGGTGAATCTGTGGAAGTCTTTGCCACAGAAGCGGTGGAGGCCATCAGTGGATATATTTAAGGCAGCGATAATTATTGATTAGTACAGGTGCCAGAGGTTTTGGGGAGAAGGCAGGAGAATGGGGTTAGGAGGGAGAGATAGATCAGCCATGATTGAATGGCGAAGTAGGCAATGGGCCAAATGGCCTAATTCTGCTCCAATCACTTATGATCTAAAGCTTCCTCTATGACTGCAGTATGCTCCAACGCGCTTTCCAACCTCTTATGTTTTTTACCAAAATGTCTCATCTGAAAGGGATCAACTCTGATAGTCTGATGCTCAGGTAGCACTACCTTGAAGATTGGGGTATGAATTCCAGAAGTAGTGTTGAGAAATATGAATTGCTGCATGTGCCATCCTAGAACAGAATACATAGAAATGTATTTACAGGTGGCTTATTCATTCCACTGTTACAGGATGGAACATTTTTGTAATCTGGTTATTCTAGCTCAAATATGCATCTATTTCAGCTTCATGTTGGAAGCGATATCAGCTTCTATTTGGCTCAGTGTTGGCTTTCTTTGAACTTGGATCATTTCTGTTAACTGTGATGGAATGGAATCACATGTGAAGTAATCAACTTCAATTACTTAAGAAATACACCGGAGCATCAGAAATTAATAGCCCAGCCGTACTGTTATCAGATGGATGCTCAGTTTGCCGATTCAGAGAGATATATATACTGTGTGGTGATGTTGCCTCAGCAACCAGGGAGAAGGCATTGCTAGTGCAGTGCAATAGGAGTGTTCTATTATTATGTGCCATTCTTGTTCAACACCTTTATTTTCTCTGTGCTGACAAGGTTGAAGATGAAGATGATTTCTGGAAATGGGGGGATATGTTAATTAGTGTGTCTAGTGTGAATGTTAAACATGATATATTCAGCTTGGTGCATGTAATGAAATGTGTTTTGTGAATGCAGAGTCTGAATGCTGTTCTGCAATCGAGCTGATGTTATAATTGATTTCAAGAAACAGATAATTCAATTTGATACAAACCACCCGATTTAATGAGGCATTAAATCCAATCATGGAATGACTGTGACTCCTGGCATCATTTCTTCGGGCACATGCGTATTAATCTTGGAGATTAATTTAAAATTTAAAATTAATCTTTGATTAATTTTTAAATAGCATATTTTGAATATATATTAAATAATCCATAATTCCAACAAAACTCCTCTCCACATTTTTTGAACATTGGAGTCCGAAATACTTAACATCCTGACACATGGACCACAAGGAGGACAGGCTACAAAACATCCTCCACGATAATTCTCAACACCAGTGCACTGCATGGATGTATTCTCAGCCCATTACTGTACGCCCAACACAGGCAGAAACCTCTGGCAAATAACCTAGAACAAAGAATCACAATCGGATTGCAGCTCTTTTGTACAAGATGTTCCTCGCCAGTTGTAAATGCCTGAGTTGAAGTACTTTATTGACCAAGTTAAACATCAGGAGTGCATCTGAGACATTGTGAAATGAAGCAGAATAACAATTATAAATTCACAGGGTTGCCTTCCATTGGCGACTTAAGTGGAAATATACCGACCAAGGAGCTGATTGTTGACTTCAGGATGAGAGTCTGCGCACCTGACCTAATTGGTGGGACAGCAGCAGAGAGAGTGACAACTTCAAGTTCCTGAAGCATAACATACTTCTGATGATCTCTCCTGAGTCCAACACATTTTTGCAATCGCAAAGAAAGCTCACTGACTCGACTTCCTCAGAAGCTTGTGGAGATTTGGCATATTGTTGAATATACCATCAAAGTTCTACAAGTGTAAGATGGAGAATATACTGGCTGCTTGCATCGTGGCCTGGTTCAGAAATTCGAACACTCGAGAGCAAAGGAGGGTGCAGAAAGTGGTGGACTTTGCCCGGTCTACCATGGTCTTTGACTGCCCACATCAAAGGGATCGACAGGAAATGCTACCTCATGAAGGCAGCTAATATCATCAAAACACCCATCATTCTGGTCATTCTCTTTTCTCACTGCCACTGTTGGGAATCAGGTACTGTAAACCATTAGCTCCAGGTTCAAGAGCAGCTGCCTCCCATCAACCATCAGGTTTTTGAACCACCCTGCACAACCATAACCACAACACTACCTCAGCATTGAACCACTACTATGGTTTGCTCAGTGTACTTTGGGTTTTAAGTCCAGCTGACTTAAAATAACTGATAATTATAATAATAATAATAATAATAATAAACATTTATTTTATATAGCGATTTTCCAAGTGCTCAAATACGCTTTACAAAAACAGTCATGACATAAAAACAAACAGACGAACTATCCTGATGGAGAAGCGGCGAACAAATAGCGCCAGCGTCCTCTCACGTCAGGGTCCGGCAGTAGACAATAAAAACACAAGACACACAATTACAATTTTAGCACAAACAACCATCACAGTGATTGCTCCAGGCACACCCTCACTGTGATGGAAGGCAAAGAAAAGTCTTATCTCCTCCTCATCCTCCTCATCGTGGTGCCACGAGGCGATCGAGGCTCCCGACTTTTGAAGCCCCCACCGGGCGATGGAAAGTCCCAGGGCCGAGCAGAGCAGGCCGATGAAGGTCCTGAGCCCCTACCGGGCGATGGTATAGTATATTATACCAAATATGGTATAATTGATGGTATATTAGTGGTTGTGGCATCCAATGTGCCTGTAAGGCTGCAGCAAATAATAATTCCATTGTTCCATTTCATGCCTGGTGCATATGACAAATGAACACTTTTTTTCTTGGGTTTTGATGAACAGCCAGATGAATGCGTTTCTCAAATTTGCTTAATTATCAGTTGCACTTTGGCAATGGTTTGCTAAGCTAAATCTTTTCAACACCTAGTGAGCCAGCTTGTGTTAAACCCCCAAGCTATGTCGTCTTTTGCTGCCTTCAGGTGTGGATTTCTGTTTCTTTCACCTGCTGATAGATGTGTTGTGTATTTCTCATTGTCTGTTTCTACCACAGATTTCCAGCTCATGTGTTTTACTGTGATTTATGTCTCCTAGTTTCTTTATAGATGCTTTCTGAGCTGTAGAGTGGATGCTGCTATAAAATGGTGATGGCTTTTTCCTCTTGCTGCAAAACTGCCTTGCTTGGTGATGTGAGTAATGAAAGCTGTACTTTGAATATGTAATGTGATGTGGCCAATAGACAGATAATTAAGGCACATTGTGCCAATATTCATAAATTATTGAAACCTGAAATCCATTTAGCACAATGTGTGCTGCTTATTCATGTGGGAGTTCAAATAGAGGCCAGCTAACCCAGACTTGCCCTTTGGTGGTGCTTACCCAACAAATTGCCCTTCATTACAATACCCTCACTCCATCCATCAGCCAGCTGTGGAAATCAGGATTGACTATAGCAGCCTATCTACTCAGTCGATTTATGTCAATTGTCAGTTGTTTTTGGCTGAAATTGTATTTGTCCTCATTTGCAGAAAGCAGCATCCTCTTTGACACCCTCCAGAGCCCAACCCCCCCCCCCCCCCCCCCCGGCTTACATCTTCCCATATTATTGACTCTCCTTGTTACGCTTCCAGATTCAACCTGTATTATTATACCTTCAATCTTGTGTAAACGTTAGACTTCTGCATTCTCTCCATTTGCTTTCTGATGTTAGATATGTGATGGGTAGTTTAATTCTGCTCTCCCATTATCACAAAGTATTTTCATAACTTATTAACTGGAACTACACTAAGCACTCGAGGTTTAAATGGGCGTGGACAATGGGTTTAGTGGAAGTGCTGATTGTCATCTTCCAAAATTGCATACATTTTATCCTGTTTCCCACAGACTGGAAAGTAACAAATTGAAGAGAGAAGGGAAGACAAAACATGGAATTATTGATCAGTTTAATTTAATTTGTAGTTTAATTTAGAGGCACAATGTGGAAACAGGGCCTTCGGCTCACCGAGTCCGCGCAACAAATGATCCCCGTACACAAGTTTTATCCTACTCGGGACAATTTACAGAAGTCAATTAACCTACAAAACCTGCACATCTTTGGAATGTGGGAGGAAACCGGAGCACCTGGAGAAAACCCATGCAGTCATAAGGAGAACGTAAAAACTTCGTACAGAGAGCACCTGAAGTCATGATTGAACATGAGTTTCTGGCGTTAAGGCAGCAACTCTACCGCTGTGCCACTTTGCCGGCAGTCTGTCATCAGGGATAATAGTAATTCAATGTCAGCAACAAGTATAATAACAATGAAAATGATTCTGAAAATGGTACTTAGAATATAATGGAATTGTGTACAGTCAGCGTGGATTTATAAATGGGAAATCATCTTTGATGGTACATCTGTGGGTAGCATGGTAGCACAGCGGTAAAGTTGCTGTCTTACAGCACGCAGCGCCGGAGACCCGAGTTTGATCCCGACTATGGGTGATGTCTTTAAGGAGTTTGAACGTTCTCCCTGACAGCGTGGGTTTTCCCGGAGATCTTCAGCCTCCTCCCACTCTCTAAAAACGTACAGGGGTGAAGGTTAATTGGTTTGGGTTTGTATACTTGGTATAAATGTAAATTGTACCGAGTGTGTATAGGCTAGTGTTAATGTGCGGGGATCGCTGGTCAGTGTGGACTTGGTGGGCCGAAGGGCCTATTTCGGCACTGTATCTTTAAACTAAACTAATCTATTAGCTTTTTGGTGTTTTATGTAGATGAGAAAGGGGGGAAACCAATGGTTGTGATTTTGGACTTTGACATGACACCACACAAGATATGAAATAAAATTCAAATTTGTGGAATTGGGGTTGATCAAGGATTGATTAATGGGAATGTAACTTAGTAGGAGACAACAGGTCACTTTTAGTTGGGAGGCTGTCAGTAGTCATTTTGAAGTTGGTGCCTCAGGTTTCACAATATTTTTTAGCAATGATTTGGGTGAAGGGAGCATGTGCTTATGTGCACATGTTTGTTAATAATACAAAACTATCATTCTAGGATGTGATGAATGTGCAGACTATTTTAAAGGGGTTATGGATATGTTTTCAGAGGGCCAGATTAGTTCCTCATATAGTTTATAGAATACAATTAGAAACTGATATGTTGCCCTTTATTGCAAGATGGTTGGAATACAAAATATCTGCTGCAATTCCATGGAGGCCTAGTGAGACTGTCTGGTGTATTGTGTCCAGATCTGGTCACCCGAACATAGGAAGGTTATATTTGCGACAGAAGGAATGCAATGAGCATACACACCACATGACTTTTCGTGGAGGGACCAAATGATAGCCTAATTCTACTTCTTACATTCTTATATTCTTAATGCATTCACTGGCTCTGGGGTTGCATCTTCCTAATTTACTTCATCAAAATGTCTTCACTTAATTAGCAGATTCTTCGTTGTTCACAACATTGCTGTCTACTGCAATCTCTTTCCCCTTCCTCTCCACATCTTTGACAGTTAAGTCGTGACTATTTTTGTCCTTATTCACACTTCCATCTCATTGCTATAAAAAGAACATGACAGTAAATGGTAGAGATCTAGGCAACAATAATTTCTTGCTGCTTCACCCCAAATTCTGTCCCTCTCTTTTAGTTTTTAGTTTTATAGATACAGCATGGAAAAAGTCTTACGACCTACTGAGACCACACTGGCCATTAATCACTAATTCACCAGTTCTATGTTATCCCACTTTCGCAACCTGCACACCAGGGACAATGTACAGAACCTACAAACTTGCATGGCCTTGGAATGTGGGAGGAAACCAGAGCGCCTGGAGAAAATCCAAGGGGTAACAACAAGCATGCAAACTCCACCCAGACAGCACCTGTAGTCAGGATGGAACCCAGGTCTCTTCCGCCCCGCTGTGAGGCAGCAGCAGTACAGCTGCTCATCTATTTCATATGGTTCAGCTTTATTGGTGGCATTTTGTAAAAGATTTTCTACCATTCAAGTTAAGTGTCCCCAGAATTTCCTTAATTCATGAGTTCTGATATCTGCTCATATAACTATAACAGGTTTGAAGAAGGGTCTGAACCCGAAACATCACCCATTCCTTCTCTCCTGAGATGCTGCCTGACCTGCTGAGTTACTCCAGCATTTTGTGAATAAATACCTTCGTTTTGTACCAGCATCTGCAGTTATTTTCTTACACTATAACAGGTTTGCTTCATATGATTTTTCTTCCCCATATTATGTCAATTTATTTTTATAACTTTGTTCTGCTGTTATTTCGTAGTTTAAAGCTAGAATTATTACTGGAGCTGCCCTGCTTCTCTCGTCAACGTTCAGAAAATGCAATTGTTAATAGTCAGAGCTTCACGTTCCTCCAGTCACACTTCGTGGAGGAACTTAAATAATGGCTGCGAGTGGATTGAACTTTTCTGGTGTAGAGAACCATGAACGTAGATGAGATTTGATTATGGTTTAACCCTTTAGTGCAGCCTTCTCTAGGTGTAGGTCAAGATATTGACGGAACTGAAGATTTTTTTTTTTTAATTAATTCTCCCTGTGACTGGATAGATCTCCTCTGCGACTGGATAGATCTCCTCTGCAGTGCTCTGGTCTCTTCCCATGTTTAAAACACCTGGGTTAGTTATTAATTGTTCACTGAATAGATAGAAAAGGTTTAAAGGAATATGGCCCAAACATGGGTAAATGGGACTATCATAGATTCAGCTCTTCAGTGGGTAGTCCATAGAGCTCAGAGGACTATCGGAACACAGCTACCAGCCTTGGAGGGCATCTACAACACACAAGGCCTCAGAAAAGCCACCAGCATCCACAAAAGACTCTTCACACCCCTGCAACAGTCTGTTCGAACTTCTACCATCGGGCAGACAATACAAGGCCTTCTACGCCCGCACCTCCAGACTCAGGAACAGCTTCATCCCCAGGGCCATAGCTGCTATGAACCGGTCCTGCTGAGCCGGATGGTCACATCGCACAGTGATCCGGCACAGATCTACTTGCACTTTATTCGGTTTTAAAACTGTTCTCATTTGTTTCATTGGGTTATTTAAATTAATACTGACTAGCTAATTAATTTATTGCATCGTATGGGAGGCGCATTCCCAATCTCGTTGTACATAAAGATATATTGTATTGTATATTTTATTGTCATGTGTACCGAGGCACAGTGAAAAGCTTTTGTTGCATGCTGTCCAGTCAGCAGAAAGGTAATACATGATTACAATCAAGCCATTTTCAGTGTATAGCTACATAAGGGAATAATGTTTAGTGCAAGGTAAAGTCAGCAAGGTCCGACCAAGGATAGTCCGAGGGTCACCAAAGAGGTAGATAGTAGTTCAGCACTGCTATGTGATTGTGTTAGGATGGTTTAATTGCCTGATAACAGCAGGGAAGAAACTGTCCCTGAATCTGGAGATGTGGGTTTTCACACTTTTACACCTTTTGCCTGATGGGAGAGGGGAGAAGAGGGAGTGGCCAGGGTGCGACTTGTCCTTGATTATGCTGCTGGCCTTGCCAAGGCAGCGTGAGGTATACATGGAGTCAAAAGAAGGGAGGTTGGTTTATGTGATGGTCTAGGCTGCGTCCACAATTCGCTGCAATTTCTTGTGGTCTTGGATGGCGCTGTTCTGACAGGTCTGAAGGAGGATCTCGATCCGAAACGTCACCCATTCCTTCTCTCTAGAAATGCTGCCTATCCCACAGAATTACTCCAGCATTTTGTGTCTATCTTCAGTAGTTAGGTGGACAGATAGGAGATTCTGTGCCAGCAAACGGAATTCCAGGATGATCTGTTGCCTCCCTGGTGCCAGGGCCCGGAAGTGGTCGCTGAACATTCTCAAGGTGGAGGGTGAGCAGCCAGAAATCATGCTCGTCAGCACAAATGATATAGGTAGGAAAAGGGATGAGGCCCTGTGGAATGAATAAAAGAAGTTAGGCAAAGGATTAAAATGCAGGACCTCAGGGATGGTAAGATTTGGATTACTACGGATGCCATATTGCTAGTGTAGGTAGCAGTATAAGGATAGGACAGATGAATGCATGGCTGAGGAGCAGGGGACAGGGATTCAGATTTCTGGACCATTAGGATCTCTTCAGGGGCAGAGGTAATCTGTACAAGAGGGACGGTTTGTACATGAGGGGCACCAACATCCTTGCAGGGAAATTAGTTAGTTCCACTCGGAGAGAGTGGATGTTGTGGCAAGTAAGTCTCAAAAGAATGACAGGCAGGGAGAGGTTCATGAATATGGGGATAATGAAGAGCTGAAGTGTATTTATTTAAATGCAAGGAGTAATGTGGGTAAAGCTGATGAACCTAGTACCTGGATCAGTGTTTGGAATTATGATGTCGTGGCCATTACAGAAACTTGGTGGCGAGAGAGACAAGACTAGCAGCTCAACGTGCCAGATATGTGATGCTTCAGACACGTTAGAAAAGGAGGTTAGAGAGGTGGAGGGGTTGCTTTGCTAATCAGGGAGAATGTCACGGAGGAAGCAAAGGGGACATATTGGAGGGTACAAATCGATAAATACAATCGAGGGTACATCTGCCACGGTATTATGGGTTGAGCTCAAAACTAAGAAAGGAACAATCGCTCTACTAGGATTATATTATAGGCCACCCAATAGCCACTGTGAGATTTAGGATCAGATATGTACACAGATTACAGAGGATGTAAGAACAACAGGACTGTCGTAGTGGGTGACTTTAACTTCCCCAATATTGACTGGGACAGTACAAGAGGATAAGATGGGGCAACATTTGTTAGGTGTATCCAAGGAGGTTACCTTAAACAATATTAGCTAGTCTGACTTAGGGAGGAACCATACTGGACCTTGTGTTGAGAAACAAACCTGGCCAGATGACTGTTAGCATTTGAGATAATGATCACAAAAGCTTTTTGTGTCTATCCGTTTGTTATCTTTATACTTCTCTATTCTAGTGTACTTCAAGCTGGCATCCTTAGTGCTGCACATGAGGTCAACTAAAACACTTCCTAAATGGCTTTAGAAGGATGAGAGGGGATCTCATAGAAACCTGTAAAATTATAAAAGGACTGGACAAGCTAGATGCAGGAAAAATGTTCCCAATGTTGGGGGAGCCCAGAACCAGGGGCCACAGTCTAAGAATAAAGGGGAGGCCATTTAGAACGGAGGTGAGAAAAAACTTTTTCACCCAGAGAGTTAGGAATTTGTGGAATTCTCTGACACAGAAGGCAGCGGAGGCCAATTCACTGGATGAATTTAAAAGAGAGTTAGATAGAGCTCTAGGGGTTAGCGGAATCAAGGGGTATGGGGAGAAGGCAGGCACAGGTTACTGATTGTGGATGATCAGCCATGATCACAATGAATGGCGGTGCTGGCTCGAAGGGCCAAACGGCCTCCCCCTGCACCTATTTTCTATGTTTCTAAAACACTTTTAAGACTATTCTGAATAAGGTTAGGTCTGGATGCAGGGGGAAGGTACTTAAGTGGGACAAATCAGATTAAAATTTCAATAGCATGAGCTTGGGGGGTAGATTGGGAGCATTTTTTATTGGGCAGGTCCATAGCTGACATGTGACACGTCTAAAGGTCAGCTGATGAAAGTGCAGGATTAGCATGTTCCAGTCAGGAGGGATAAGGACCGCAAGGTAAGGGAACCGTAGATGACCAAGGAGGTTGTTAACTTGGTCAGGAAGAAAAAGGAGTCTATGTCAGGTTCAAGAAGGTGGCATCAGACGAAATCTATTAGGAATATAAAGAGAGTCAGAAAGAACTTAAGCAGGCGATTAGATGGGCCAAAAGGAGGCATGAAATGTCATTGACAAGTTGGATTAAGGAAAGGCTTTTTATACACGTTAAAAACAAGAGAGTGAGAAGGGAGAAGGTAGCATTGCTCAATGATAAAGGAGGGTATCTATGCTTGGGGTGAGAGGATGTAGATAAGGCCCTAAGTACGTTGCATTTGTATTCACGGAGAAGATTTGGAGGACAGCGAGATCACTGTGGCGAATACAAATATGCAAGGCAGTTTGAGATCGAGGTGGTGGTGGTGGTAGTGCTGAGGCTCTTGAAGAGCATTACAGTGGATGTCCCCAGGGCCTGATGGGATCTATCCCAGGTTAAGGGGGGCAAAAGAGATTGTGAGGGACTTGATGAGGATCTTTGTTTCTTCTCAAGCCACAGGCAAGGTCCCGGAGGACCGGAGACTGGCCAATGTTGTTGCTTTGTTTAAGAAGGGAAGTAGAGAGAATCCAGGGAACTGTAGGCTGGTGAGCCTCACATCAGTGGTAGGGAAACCATCAGAGAGAATTATTCAATAGACAATAGGTGCAGGAGTAGGCCATTCGGCCCTTCGAGCCAGCACCACCATTCACCTTGATTATGGCTGATTATGCACAATCAGTACCCCGTTCCTACCTTCTCCCCATATCCCTTGACTCAGCTATCATTAAAAGCTCTATCTAACTCTCTCTTGAAAGCATCCAGAGAATTGGCCTTCACTGCCTTTTGATGCAGAGAATTCCACAGCTTCACAAGTCTCTGAGATAGGATTTACTCCCATTTGGAAGATAGTGGGCTACTTAAGGACAGCCAGCACAGGTTTGTACATGGCAGGTTGTGTGTCATTAACGATTGAGTATTTTGAAATGACGACAAAGAAGATTGTGAGGTTTAAGAGACTTTTAAATCTGCACATGGAAGTGCAAGGAATAGAGTGTGAGATCAGTTTAACATGGCATCATGTTTAGCACAAACATTGTGGGATGAAGGGCTTGTTCCCATGCTGTCTGTTCTATGTTCTAGATAAGTTATCAAAACAAAATTAATTTGTGTTCTTCAGGAAAGTGAGCCCAGCAAAAACATATGCAGCAAATCCCTTCAACACAAGGATAGACAATATATAGTATTAATACATGCCAAATTCTGTTTTTTGATTCACAAATTACAGAGGCTTTAAATGGGAGAGCATCACAAATAAGAACCATAGGGAATGCAGAGAGATTAATAAAAAGAAGAAATGTTCAATAAACAGATTATCACAAAGACTTCCCATCCTTCTCGACCGCCTGCAGGGTCAACTCCCTCTGTAACTCATGGTCCTCTCCACTGTCCAGTCCTTTCCGACTATTTTCCCTGCAACAGCAAGAGGTGCAACACCTGTTCTTACATTTCCCTCCTTTCAACCATCCAGGGATTGAAGCAGCCCTTCCATGTGATGCAAAGAGAGAGTTAGATTTAGCTCTTAGGGCTAAAGGAATCAAGGGATATGGGGAAAAAGCAGGATTTTAGATGATCAGCCATGATCATATTGAATGGTGATGCTGGCTCAAAGGGTCGAACGGCCTACTCTTGCATCTATTTTTCTATGGTTCTATGTTTCTAAAGATTCACTTGCATCTCCTCCAACCTCATCTACTTCCAGGTGTGAACTCCTGTATATCAGCAAGACCAAGCACAGGCTCGGCGATCGTTTTGATAGTCACCTCCACTCAGTCCGCCTAAACCTACTTGATCTCACGGTTGCTAAACACTTTAACCCCCCCTCCCATTCCCACTCTGACCTTTCTGTCCTGGGCCTCCTCCATTATCAGAGTGAGGCCTAGTGCAAATTGGAGGAACACCACCTCATATCTCACTTGGGCAGCTTACACCCCAGGAGTATGAATATTAATTTCACTAACTTCGTAACCCTTGCTTTCCCTCTCTCTCCATCCCTCCCCCTTCCCAGTTCTCCGACCAGTCTGACTGTCCTCATTTACATTTTATCTGTTTGCTTTGGTGTTACCTTCTAACTAACAATGATCTATTCTACATTTTTCCTGATCTCCATCCCCTTTGTCTCGTTTTCACATCGTATACTTCCTTATCTCTGTATCTCCCTCTCCCCTGACTCAGTCTGAAAACGGGTCTCGACCCGAAACATCACCCATTCCTTCTATCCAGAGATGCTGCGCGGTAGCGCAGCGGTAGAGTTGCTGCTTTACAGCGAATGCAGCGCCGGAGACTCAGGTTCGATCCTGACTACGGGTGCTGTACTGTAAGGAGTTTGTACGTTCTCCCCGTGACCTGCGTGGGTTTTCTCCGAGATCTTCGGTTTCCTCCCACACTCCAAAGACGTACAGGTATGTAGGTTAATTGGCTGGGTAAATGTAAAAATTGTCCCTAGTGGGTGTAGGATAGTGTTAATGTACGGGGATCGCTGGGCGGCACGGACTTGGAGGGCCGAAAAGGCCTGTTTCCGGCTGTATATATATGATATGATATGATGCTGCCTGTGTCTATCTTCAGTTTAAACCAGCATCTGCAGTTCCTTCCTACATAGTAAAATATCAACAGTTGGTACACAACCGAAACCAGGATTAGGAACCTAGACCAGGTGGTTGTGGCCCAAGGTATAATAAATGTTTTCAAAATACAGACTAGGGGGGGGGAGGCAGTGTCCATTATTGCCGATTGTCTGCCATAATCGAGTAAGGGATTACTATTGAAAAATAGTACAAACAACAAGCAACTACATTGCTAGTTAATACACAAAAGGACACAAAGTGGCAGATCAGGCAGCATCTCTGGAGAACATGAATAGGTGACATTCTGGGTCCTTGGTTGGTACTGGAATCCAGCTGATGACCAGGGGAGAGGCAATGACCCGTGCAGTCATTGGTCTCGGGCCAAGAGCGGCCGGTGTGCAGGTATGGGTCAGCAACGGTGGTGGCAGCTAATGCGGTGGTGATAGTGTTGGTGGCGGCAGCAGCTGTGGTGGCGGTGGCGACTACTACAGCAGTGGTGATCGCAGCAGCAGTGACGACTGTGGTAGTAGTGGTGTGGCGGCAGGAGCGGCCAGAGGCGGCATGGGCCAGGATGGCCCGGGCAGCCCAGCCTGGCGGTGCAGTTCGGTGGATCAGTCCACTATAACCGAAATCCATTATAAAGAGGTCCGTAAAAATGAGGGTCTACTGTACATAAAACTACACCTATATTACACCTTATATTACACGCCATCATCGGTTTTTAGAGGCAAGCTAAACAATCTTAATATATGGCTGGTATTGCAGCTGGACCAAAGTCCCGAAGGTTGGGCGGAAAGATCAAGTACGTGGATAGTCTTGTGGCTGGAACATAGCGATCTGTGTGGCCAATTGTCCCGTTTACTGTTGCCATGGGTCTTACGCACTACTTTCAATGGTGAAACAAGTAGCAAGCTGGTCATTCTCCTCCCAACAAGGCTGCAGTAAACCAAAAGCGTAAATCATGCTTATTTTCACAAGCCAAAACATACAAGCAGAAGCTACTTATAAGTAATATCCATGGAAGGGTTGACCGCTATATACGATTGCGGCTTTTGTGTCATTGCCAATGACCTTAACATTTATCCTCATTGCTATCAATGGGAACATTATGTCCCTATCCCTTGAAACATGTAATAAAACAATATAAATTTACTAGCGAGTGCATTCTCGAAATGAATGTGACATGATAAACCATAAAAGAATATAAACAGGCTGTGAAATGTGCCTCCATTACATCTGAAGGTCACAGTGAACCTGCCTTCAGATGTGGTGGAGGCAGGTCCCACTGTGGCCTTCAAAAAAGAATTTGGTGAAATATATAATGAGGAAAAATATGCAAGGCTGAAGGAAGTGAATGGTTGCAACCAGATAATGTTTGGCTCTATTAGCCAAATAGTCTCCTTCTGTGCTGTAATTATTCTATGATGCACTGCTTTTGAAAGATCAACTTGGGAAAGTCAGGCTTCATTTATTACCATTGTTAGACAAAGCATTTCTTTAAGAATATTAGTGATTTGCGCACTATTTTGAGTTGTTGAAATTCAGCAGAGGTAGGTATGCCTGCAAACGACTGGACTGCCAAAAAGACAAAAAAGCTTCATGGCTCTAGGCCATAGGTTTGGAAACTTTCCCAAACTAAGACTTTGGGAGAAATTAAGTAGATTCCTTTCATAGCATTTCGCACAAAGCTAGTCATGGCACTGTAACTTAATAAGTTTGAGTTCATTCCATAGCTTGTCTCAACTGAATAACTTCAGCCTTTCAATATCTCTATGGGAAGTCTGAGAATCACTGAAGTGAATATTGAAGTTTCCCAAAAGTTTGGGAAATGGGTCCTGAATATGACACTGAGGGCAAGGACAGAAGTGCAAAATACCACCTCAGTAGGCTTCTTTATGGAACAGTTTCAGTTTTATCACAAAAATATGCCAAATTTATTCCTTTCCCTATGAGCTCAACATTCAGACAATTAAATCAGCAGTAGGGTCTCTAAGAAGATTGTTAAAAATTAACATTTTGTGGTTGGGTCACTTGAATTTGACAAATCATATGACAATTGTGAGCATTAATTTCCTTTTACATGCAGTTGAAACTGAATCCTAAATTTAATTTTAAGCTTTAACAAATTTGTTTTGAAAAACAAATGCTGCCGCTGGCGAGAGCCAGAGATTTACGAGAATGATCCCAGGGATGATTGGGTTAACATACGAGTGTTTGAAGGCTATGGGCCTGGAACCGCTGGAGTTTAGCAGGACGAGGGGGGATCTCATTGACACCTACCAAATAATGAAAGGCCGAGATAGAGTGGATGTGGAGAAGATGTTTCTAGTAGTGGAAGAATCTAAAACCAGAGGGCCTAGCCTCGGATTAAAAGGATGTAGCTTCAAAATAGAGGCGAGGGGGGATTTCTTTAGCCACAAGGTTGTGAATGCGACAGCAGTGGAGGCAGTCTTGGGTATTTTTAAAATTGATTGTTTCTTGATCAGTAAGGGTGTCAACGGTCATGGGGAGGCAGGAGAATAGGTTGAAGGGAAAAAGTAGAACAGCCATGAACGAAGGGCGGAGTAAACTCGATGAGCCAAATGAGTCTAGGTCATATAGAGTGTTAAAACCTAGCTCTCAGCTCTACTTTCTTTACGCCTATGACAATATGGCTAAGCTTATATCCAATGCCATCTATAAACTTGTTTATATGACACTACGGAGGTTGGCCGATTCACAGATAAGAGCACATACAGGAGAGAGATAAAAAACTTGTTCAAGCGGTGCCACGATAACAACCTCTCAATCAACGTCACCAAAACCAAGCAACAAATCGTTGACTTCAGAAATGGGAAGTCTGAAGACAATGCACCAGTTTTCATTGGGTCAGCGGAGTGTTAGCAACGTGAAATTCGAGGATGTCAATATCCCGGATGACAAACCCTCATTTTGTCCTTCAGGCTTTCCCACACTTACACTACTTTTAGTTTTGTGTTCCGACAAAGGGTCTCCGACCTGAAGTGATAACTGCTTCTCTTTTCACTGAGCAGTATTTTTACTACTATTTGTCCCTCCTGCTCCCTCACCTTTTCCTCTGCTGCTCACTATTTATTTACATTGACCCCAACAAAGTACCCCCTCATTGTCTCCATTGCTCAATGTATGCCTTCTTTGCTGTTTCACAAGTGCTTGATGTCATTTTTGCTCGCTTGTTCATCCCTTGTTCATTCAGTGCTCAATCACATTGGTATTGGTATATTATTATCACATGTACCGAGGTACAATGCAAAACTGTTTTGCTATCCAGGCAAATCATACCATATATGGCAATGCAAAAGAAAGATATTGGAGACACACGAGCAGCAGAGCAAAACAAATTGTTGAGTCTGAAGAAGCATCCTGCCCCAAAGTGTCACAAGTCCATTCCCGCCACAGAAGCTGCCTGACACAAAGTTCCTCAAGCACTTTGAGGTTTGTGCAAAAGATAGTATTACAATCGCAGAGTACAGATTAAATAAAAAGTGCTAGGCCACATTGAGGTAGATTGGAAGATCTGGAATACAAGGGCATGGAAGAAGCTGTTCTTGAATCTGATGATACATGCTTTCAAGCTTTTTTACCTTAAGCCTGATGCGAGAGGGGAGAAGAGAGAATGGCCAGGGTGTGCATGATCGTTGGTCACCTTGGCTGCCTTCTCAAGTTAGTGTGAAGGATGGAGTCTGTTGGGTGGGATGGAGGTGGGGCAAGCTAGGTGACTGGCTTGCGTAATAGATTGGGCTGCATTCACAATTCTCTGCAGTTTCTTGTGGTCTTGGCAAAGCAGTTGTCAAATCTAGATGGGATGTATTGATTTAATTATCTCTGATACTTCTCCACTGCTCTCTCACTTACTTGCTCACTTTTCAATTTATTCAGCATTTCATCGTACTTTGCCTGCAATCTCAATATCTCCGGCATTTAAACCTCTGGTTTGCATTGGACAGTCAAGGGTTAGAATATCACGGAGCTGAGACAACTGTATTCTGCACTTAACACATCCTCAAATTGGAATATGTGTATAAATATGATACTGGGACATAGAAGCGTGACATAGACACCCAAAAATTAATTGTTGTAAAAACCAATGCAAACACATTTATTTACAAGTTTGACAACCGTCTGACTCTATCAAAAAGAAAGAAAGATAGTTCCACAACCGCAAGTAGTTTTTTTCAGGTAATTTAAAATTTACCATAAAAGTGTTAATGTACGTAACATGGTGTCTTAATGGCATTTTATTGCAATGGTAGAACTTCTTTTTTCTAATTCATTAAAGGGTAGTTATTCATCCTATCCGTGGCGGTCCACAATGAAATTGGACAGTAAACCAATTTATTTACCGTCAGGCCATTTGACAGGTAGATTGGAGGCAACAGTTTGACAGCGTGGGAATTTTCGCGATGTTTTTGGCCTCCGCCATTACATGTAAAGTGGTCTCCAAACCCAGATATTCAACCCAGAAACCAGATATGCATCTCCCTTACATTTTCAAAGAATGCCCACACACTTTTCACAAAAATTCACGTAACCACTTAAATTTTTAAATTTTTTAATACAGCTCTTAGTAAACTGGAAGTAAATCCGGAAGTAATCCGGAAGTAAATCCGGATTATTCCTTGTTACAGTGATGCTTGGTTTTTAAGTAACCCATACAAGGTGTTATAGTTCAAAACTCTCAAGTACTTACCGACTTGTCAGTGATTTCAGCGAAAATTAGGACGCCGGAGAAGCATTGACAGCGTGGGAATTTTCACGATGTTTCAGAAGGGTGTAATCTTGACCTGACTCGGTCAGTATCTCCCCCAAAATACATTTAAAATACAAACAAAATCTTGCCTTTCAAAACGCAAACAAGATGGTGTCCGATAGGTAGCTTTCATTAGGAAGATAGCGCTGGACAATTGAACGTCTCCTGTATTTAAACAGCAGACGCTCCGAAGACACGAAGGGTCATCAGGCTGCAGCACCGTCAGCAGGAAACTGACAAACTACACTTACACTTACTTATAAAATGTTTTTATAAGTTGACAAATCCACCAGACATGAAAACAGCGGGTTAATGATGCCTGCTTATGTACGTAACGATTTGGACACGGAGCACAAAGTAAGCACATTATGTCTCGTTTGCTTTAAAGTATGTTGAGTTAAGAATTTTTGGACATATATATTTTTTTTACTTGGCTTGAGCATCATAGAAACAAATGAATATCGATCCGAAAAATATTCATTTTTCATGATTTCCAACGGCATCTTACGTACTTAACTCTCAGGACACGATGAGTTACGTACATGAGCATGATATTTTTTACTCTCCCAAATTAATATGTGCAACTAATTTCTCCAAGCAAAGTCGGGTTTGGAAAGGCATATCAAAGGTCCTCAAAAAAAATTTGTTTAGACAAATGTAGGCCATTACGATACGTATATATTTTCACATAAGTTATGATGTGTAAAAAATGTCACATTTTTGTGTTCAATTATGGGTCAAAATCAAAATTTTACAACAGTTGAAGAAAGTCTGGAACCATAAGTTTATATTATGTATTACATGGCTATATGAAGTACCACATACAAGCAAAACTTTCCCATCAAGTAAACAGAATATACTTTTGCAGACAAATGAAAATAACATTAAAAAATCTCTCCAGTATCATATTTTTATACATTTACAAAATACGATCAACAATAAGAGGCAAGGTCATACTTTAGATGCTCAAAGCTTTATAAAACAAAATACTGGATTCAAAAGGACAGTCAACATCTGGGCAAGAGAGAAAAACTGAGATGACATTTTAGGTCAATTACCTTAAATCAGAAATAGAAAAAGCTAAAGATATAATTAGTTTGAATCTAGATCTAGTAGGAACTTACAGTGAGGGGAGAAAGGGACAAAAGAAACTCCTGTTCTAGAGGAGGGGGGGATTAAACAAAAGGAATGATGATTCAAGGTGTAGTGGAACAATAATGGGGCGAATGAAGAAACCATGAGGCTGGAAGAGATCAATTTGAGCAGAAGTATTACCTGAGGTTGTTGAGCAATATAGAGTGCAAAAGACAGTAAAATTTCAAACAGAAAGACAAAACGGCATACTTCAAGCTTACATGACGACATAAATTGGAACGGTACTAGCCCTCAAGCCTGCTCTGCCATTCAGTGAAATCTTGGCCAATCTGTTCCTGGTCCTGTTCATTTCCCCCCACAAGTCTCAAAAACACTGAAGTCCAAAAAATTGTCGAACTTAGCCTCAGTTTCCACAAGACAAAGGCATACAACCCTCAGATGAAACAAAATACTCCCCATCTCTATCATTAACTGAAAGGCCACTTATTCTGAAATTAATCCTAAATTCCCCCAACACACAAAACACCATTTTTGAATCTACTGTCAAGAACACTCGGGAATCATCTCAGAAGTCAAGCTAGTGAACCTTCTCTCAGCTGCCTCCAAAACTAAGTGGTACTTCAGGTGCTATCTCATCAAGGTAATGTAACATTGTAGCAGGATTTCCCTACTTTGGTATTCGAGCACCCTTGCAATAAAGGATAGCATTGTATTTGCCTTCTTAATTCATTGCTGCACTTGATTTCCAATTTTGTGTTTCATGTACGAGGCAGCATCTTATAATTATTACACGTGGAAATACATTGCTTAATCAAGCTTTCTTTGTTCAATGCAAGGGAGAAAATATAGCCAATAATTAAAGGAAAAGGGCAACCAGAAATTCAGGAGACAAACTTGCTGATTGCAAGGTAGTGTTCAAGAAGGTCACCTTCCAATTTTTTTCACGTTTTCATTGAGGCAACAATATGTTCAGCAAAAATCTGTGCACTATCCTGAATGTACTGCAAGTATCTTGTCTCTTCTGCAAGGATTGTTTTCTGGAGATGTTTGATGGTTCTATCAAGAGATGTCCTATAATTTCCTATTTCATAAAGCATGGGAACCTCCTTCCCTCTCTCAATGCTGGCGAGCATCAATGCAACTTTATTAAAAAACTTTGTACCACTTTACTGCAGACAGGCAATGTCTCATTGCTGGCTTAATTTTATAAGCAGATTCATTGAAATTTTACAATTGGTTCAGCCTACAAATGATCCTACAAATCATGGATCTTCAAGTACATATCCAAGAAACTTTAAAGTTTCTGATGATAATCCTACACATGCAATATCTCATCAAGATTAGGCACTATGCTAACCATATAACCTCAGATCAGCAAACGATAATTATGTGGTCTGTGGGTCTTCGACTATAAACCACAACTTCCACAGGAGACAGAATTCATATTTCTGTACATTACTGATCTGCAAGTACATATGTGACAGAGGAATGGTTTCAGATTTTCTTCACCTATATTACGAGTTTCTCAGTTTGCCATTTCATTGAGCTATGATACTGTACTAGGTCATGCATATAGAGAAAGAATTTAAGATTTGTCTGCCTTGTTGAAATCTCAGTCTCAAGAATACAACATTTTATCATTTTGTACATTTCTAATCTTCCGTAATTTTAAAGTGCAGACATTGATGCATTTTTACACAAAGAACAATTATGAATTGCTATATTAGCCTCAACTAGTTTTGTATACTGGACCATGTTTATTGAATCACTAAATATTATAATGTAAATAGAAACCATAGGTATTAGTTTACTGGTCCACTGTGTAGCAGCTCTGGACAGTGACCAAATTTATCTGCTTCCCAAAAGTACTGTACGTTACTTCTTTTAAGTATCTATCAGTCCCTTTTTGAAAGTTTGTGTACAGTTTGTATACTGCTTCAACCATCCTTTTAGGAGACGCATTCAAATCTATATATTGATTGACCCATCTTCAGGTAACGTCTCCTGAAATTATAATCCTTCATCTGAAATCCATTATAATCTTGAAAGTTTCAAAAATATGTTCTGCTCTTCTCTATGAAGATAATATCTATAATGAGTTAAAATGATGTCTGCAAAAAACTCAAAAGCAAATAAACTGGTCTTACATCTTTATTTTTCAACTATAACAGAAATTTAAATTCCCCAAAATTACCAGGTGCCCTGCTGCAGACAGGAATTGTAAAATTTGTTGCGATTAGAGTTTTCTGTAAGAAGGTAGCAGTTGAATTTGTACCTCAACTAGGATGAAATTTGGCCCAAAGTCATGAAACTGAGTGAGCTGTGTATACAGAAATTACATGTACGAGTAATTCAACAATTAAAACAACTGCCTGGGATTACAGGGAAAACCTCTAAATATGGAGACAAAATCATTTTAAGAAAAAATGTGAAATAAACATCGTCACAATCTACAAACGGATCAGTTGCCAGGTTTTCTGCACAAACACAGAAAAACAAAAAATTGAAAAAGCTTAATGAGAAAGCTTCACTTTTATCACAAAAAAAATGACAGACTTTGCATCACAGTTCAGATTTTTTCTATAGTAAAGGTGCGTCATAAAAACAAACTCAAATTACTTAAAGAGCTCAAGTAGTTCACACTTAACTGCAATGGAATAAAAATATGATATATGATATGATATATGATACAAATATATGATATGATATGATATGATATGAAGACGATTTCCAGCAGAGAACCAAGGACACTGGCTTTGTATGCAAAAATAAACAGGTCAGATTTTGGTTTAAAATGTTAGAGATGAATTTCATTCACTTACTGGATAGAGAAGAATTCAGCAGTATTTCCTGCACAGGTCTCAGCATCATAGTTCACGATCCTCCTTGCTAGGACTAGTCCTACAAAAAGGCAGAGATAGATTTCATGAGTGACGCAGCAGATCAGCAGAATCCTTCAACCTCCAGGGACCAATTCAGCTATGGCTGCGAACTTAAAAGCTCGAAGCAAAAAGGACCAAAGCATCATCTTAAATTATTTATTGTACAAAAGACCAGACTGCTTTTACTGGAAATGGGAAAGCATCATGAGAGTGCAGCAGATCCCGCTTTCCAAAACAGAGTTGAGCTAAACAGAAAGCTTGATCATACGTTGCACCAAAGTGAATCAAAATCTAAAAATTAGCTGCTCACATTTTCCCCTTGAACAATTCATTTATCCAACATAAATATGCAAACTGCACACTTAAAAATGCAATAAGTAAATACAATGAAACATGCCACAGGATAACAAAGAATCACGATAAAAACTAGGATAAGAACTGCCACTATCTCTAAACTCAAAGCACAAAGATAACAGGTGAAATAAGCCAGAAGGCCTCACCAGGTCGCAGAAAATTTAAATACATCAATAAATTTTGCTGAATGTTAAAATTAAAAGAACATTTCTCACCAAAACTGCACACACATTCTCATCAGGATAGAATTTCATGAAGAGAGTATGTGTCTGCATTCCTTTAGGCTTCACTCCAGCTGTTACGGGCAGGTAGAAACTGCAAACACCCACATCTTGCTGCAATTCCATCATGTAGCACAACATGTTTTTTTAAAACCCAGCCAGATAACCTAAAGACAAGCCGACAGCAGATCCTATACCATGGCCCCAAGTAGATACAGGCTGATCAGCAAACCCACACCAGCCACAGCTGCAGAGATGGAAGCCAGACAGTGTGTATTTTAGTTATACCCAAGGTCAGGTTAAGGTAACCCAGCCACAATACAACCTTAGCTCTGCCCTCCCCCAGCTAACAGATAATTCTCAACAATTCCATCACTTTTCACAGCCTGACCAACTCACACCACAATTTCTTGTCTTGCCAGAATTTAAGTGGTCTTAAACTACTTCAACACCATCACAAATATTCCAGTTCTACAAGTAACTCTACCAAACTCCTCCTCAGAAATTTTACACTTTAAGAATTATAAACATTCATCATTTCATTACAAACATTTATCCAGATAAATTATCAACTATCTTGGAAACTTTGTACCTTAATTAAATCACCAATGGGTTTAATAATCATCCAACCTAAATGCAAACAAAAATCATGCAAACTATATGACAATGTTTGAGCACTCTCAACTGAGCTGCGAAAGGGGATGGGCCTTGGCATCAAACTGGCAATGCCACCAGAGGATTCGGGTGTGGGAGACAGATGTTTCACACTGGGTGCACCTTTGTGCAGCTATAATACAGGAGAAATAGCTGGGTGTTAATGTTCAACCATGATGAAACTGGTCAGATATTGGATAAACTTAGAAATGAATAGTGAGCTAACACAACCTGATCTGAGAAAGCTAATAACACTATGCATCAAAACTATTAATCTTACAAAAGGGGGCTGCCGTGACCTAATCAAGTCAATTTATAGAGATTGAAAGCATGGAAGTTTGCCATTCAACCCCATTATGCCCGTGCCTAAGCTAGCTCTTGCATGATACAGTTCAAAACTGATCGCACTATCCATGTTCTAATTGCAGCTCAAAAATCTCTTGTTTCAGTCTCCAATTCCACATATCTCCGACATTATCCTCCTGTTGCTTGTAGATTGAATGCAATTGTCTTGTCACAAGAAACAGAAGCTGAAATCATACAAACCACAAAATGCTGGAAAAACTCAGGCAGCATCTGTGGAGGAAATGGGCAGACAAGGTTTTTAGGTCGGGACCCTAAGACTGATGTAGTGCATAGATGGGGGAGATAAAGCTGGAAAAGAGAGCTGGAGTGGGACAGAGCTATCCAAGTGATGTGGATACAGGTGAGGTGAAAGGTGATTGGCAAAATGAGTGGAATGACAAAACCTAGTGATTAAAAGGAGACAAATGGGTGTCAGATTAGGAGAGAACGAGTGGAGTGAAATCTAAAGCCGGAGGGAGAGATATGGGTGAGTCAGGTGGTGGGAGAAATGTGTGCAGTAGATGAGGTTAGAGATGCACGTGAACCTCTGTCTCACCTGGAAGGACTGCTGGGATCCATGGATGGAGGTGAGGGAGAAGGTATAGGGACAGATGTTACATCTCCTGTGGTCACTGGTGAAAGTACCTTGGGAGGGGAAGGTTTGGGTGGGAAGGGATAAGTGAACCAAAGAATTGCCGAGGAAGCAGTCTCTGCAGAAGACAGAAAGGGATCACATTGGAGGTGATGGAAATTCTGGAGGATGATGCGTTGGATATGGAGACTGGTGGGGTGAAACGTGAAGACCAGGGAAGTACTATCGTTAAATCAACACAAAATGCTGGAGTAACTCAGCCGGGACAGGCAAATTATCTTTGCAAACTAGGGGGTGGGGGGGAAATTGGGGGGAGGGCGAAAGCAGAATGATTAGCCATGATTTCAGATAGTGAAGATAGTTGTGAAAGATTGCAGCAGGATCTGGATTGATTGGCCAGGTGGGCTGAGGAATGGTTGATGGAATTTAATACTGAGAAGTGTGAGGTGTTGCATTTTGGAATGTCTAACAGCGGCAGGGCCTACACAGGACCTACACAGTGAACGGTAGGCCTCTGGGAAATGTTGTGGAGCAGAGGGATCTATGAGTGCAGGTACATGGGTCCTTGAAAGTTGAGTTTTAAGTAGATAAGTTTTAAAAGTTTTTGACGCATTGGCCTTCATCAGTCAGAGTATTGAGTATAAAAGTTAGGAGGTAGACACAAAATGTTGGAGTAACTTAGCGGGACAGGCAGCATCTCTGGAGAGAAGGAATGGGTGACGTTTTGGGTCAAGACCCTTCTGAAATAGAGTCATAACGTCACCCATTCCTTCTCTCCAGAGATGCTGCCTGTCCCGCTGAGATACTCCAGCATTTTGTGTCTACCTTTGATTTAAACCAGCATCTGCAGTTCAAGATTCAAGATATCTTTATTTGTCACCCAAAAAACTTATTTTTTGGACGAAATTCAGTCACCCACAGTCCAACAATAAAAGCATTAAAATAGGCAAATTACACAATAAAAGCATTAAAATAGGCAAATTACACAACCCCAACCAACACACACAAAAAAGAAACATCCATCACAGTGAGTCTCCTCCAGTCCCCTCCTCACTGTGATGGAAGGCCACAATGTCTTTTCCCTTCCCCTGCCGTCTTCTCCCGCGGTCAGGCTGTTGTGGTTGCAGGCCGCGCCGGACGGTGAAATGTCCGCGGCGGGCCGACCCAAGTCCCGCGATTCGGGGCGGGCGAACACGCTGCCGCTGCCAGAGCTCCCGATGTCGGCATCCACGCGGCCCGAGCCTAAGGCGAGTCACAGCCGCTCCCGCAGCCTCCGAGGACGGCCGGCTCCGCTGATGGTAAGTCCGGTCGGCTCCGCTGATGGTAAGTCCAGTCCGCGGGCTCTGCGAACCAGAGCCCTGGAGGCCGCCAGCTCCAGGAGTTGGGCCGATGGTAGGCCGCAGCACGAACGGAGACCCGACCCAGAAAACAAAGGACGGGTCTCCGTTCGGAAGGGACAAATTTACAATTTTACAATTCCCCCCCTCCCCCCCACACATAGTACACAAACACAAAAACACGACATCACATCTACACTTAAGACAAAAAAAACAACAAAACACAAAGACAAACGGACCGCAGGTAAGCCGCAGCTGCTAGGGCAGCGCAGCCATTCTAAGTGTTCTTTCCTACACTTAGAAGTTGGGAGGTCATGTTGCAGTTGTATAAGACATTGGTGAGACTGCATTTAGAATATTGTGTTCAGGTCTGGGCACCATGTTATAGGAAAGATATTGTCAAGCTTGAAAGGGTTCAGAGAAGGTTTACGAGGATGGTGCCAGGACTAGAGGGTGTGAGCTATAGCGAGAGGTTGAGAAGGTTGGGTCTTTATTCCTTGGAGCGCAGGAGGATGAGGGGTGTATAAAATCATGAGAGGAATAGATCAGGTGCACAGTCTCTTGCCCAGAGTAGGGGAATCGAGGACCAGAGGACCTAGGTTCAAGCTGAAGGGGAAAAGATTTAATAGGAATCTGAGGAGTAACTTATTCACACAAAGGGCGGTGGGTGGATGGAACAAGCTGCCAGAGAGCTGACTAGTTGAGGCTGGGGTATCCCAACATTTAAGAAACAGTTGGACAGATACATGGATAGGACAGGTTTGGAGGGATATGGACCAGGCGCAGGCAGGTGGGACTAGTGTAGCTGAGACATGTTGGCCGGTGTGGGCAGGTTGGGCCGAAGGGCCTGTTTCCACACTATGACTCTATTTCATTAAATGGCAAAGCAGAGGTAAGCTCGAGCCCCATACACATAATTAAGTTCTATTTAGCCAGAGGAGGGTGGGAGCAGGTATCTGGTGAGAAGAGCTGCTTGCTTTGTTCAAATGCTGATAATACAGCAGCATTGTCCACGGGTTTAACAATAGTATCTTCTTGTGATCGGAAATAGATATTTCACACACACCCTTTCCTAACCTCCAAGCAGGCATGCTGCTAATACTTCAATGGCACACACAGTAAATCTCCGTTCATTTGGCACGCTCCCTATTTTGGTGGGGCTGGTTGAGTAGATTTTCCAGACTTATGGATGTTATTTCTATTAATATCCCAACAGTTTTAATGTAACCTGCCCCAGTATGCGTTCACGTGGCGGCGCCTAACGGCAGCGGCTGACTAGCAGTCTGTCCGTCTTTTTTTCCCCCTTTTTTTGTTGTGTGTCGGTGTTGGGATGGTTTTTATATCTATTTTTTTGGTTGTGTATGTGTGGGAGGGGGTGGTGGTGTGGGTGGGTGGGTGTGGGGGAACTTTTCTCTTCCTCACGGCGCGGGGTGCGGCTCGGCTGCGGGGCCTAACATCGCCCGCTGCGGCTTGGCCGCTGGACTTTACATCCCGGTGCGGCTTGGCCGCTGGACTTAACAGTGCGTCTCGGCTGCGGGGCTTAACATCGCCCGGTGCAGCTCGGCTGCGGGACTTTTCACCGCTGGTGCGGCTCGACCACGGGGCTTAACATCGCCCGGTGCGGCTCGACCACGGGGCTTAACATCGCCCGGTGCAGCTCGGCTGCGGGACTTTTCACCGCTGGTGCGGCTCGACCACGGGACTTAACATCGCCCGGTGCGGCTCGGCCGCGGGGCTTAACATCGCCCGGTGCAGCTCGGCTGCGGGGCTTTTCACCGCTGGTGCGGCTCGGCTGCGGGACTTAACATCGCCCGGTGCGGCTCGGCCGCGGGGCGTAACATCGCCCGGTGCAGCTCGGCTGCGGGGCTTTTCATCGCTGGTGCGGCTCGGCTGCGGACTTGACATCGCCCGGTGCGGCTCGACCACGGGACTTAGCTGCGCAAGGCTTGGTCGCGGGCCTTTCATCGCCCGGTTCGGCCGCGAGACGTTTCAGCGCCCGGTGCGGGGACTGTGCGGGTTGGTCGGGGACGAGCTGTCTGTCCGTGGGCGTGGGGAAGAGAGTGGAAGTTTTGTTGCCTCCATCACAGTGAGGGGGTGTTTGGAGTCACTGTGATGGACGATTGTGTTGGGGTTATGTGTCTTGTGTTCTTTTTTTTTTCTATGACTGCTATGTAGTTTCGTTCGGTACTTCGGTACTGAACGACAAATAAAGCTCTGTTATACCTGTTATGCTCAAAAGAAGCATGGGATAAAGAGCTGGCTGAGTTTAAAGGCAATGCTGGAAACAGAGTCCCATTGCATTTACGAGTGCACTGGATTTTAAAGTACAGGAAGCATTACTGTTAGCCAGATGACAACTGACTGGCATTTTGAAATAATTAGATAGCAGATCAGAGTTTTACTGTAGTTAGAAATTATTGTAAATCATAGAAAATTCACGCGGGCGCTGCAGTTGAAAAGGACTATCCAATCAATAATCACCTTCCACTGCTCGATACATGGTCCTCGAGGTCATTGCTCCTCAAGAACACATCCATGAACTGTTTCATGCGATGATGGGTTCTGCTCTATCACCCTTTACTCCACTGTACTTTCTTTCAATCCTCTAAATGAGGGACCCTTATCACAATTACTTTACTTCTATGCCCTTTTAAGTTTTATTCATACACATATTCTCATTAAAACTCGCTTTACCTTGAAAATTCTCACCATGAATAAGAAAAATAATAAATTGTGCAATCTGGAATAGGTTGGACTCAATATTTCTAATGTAAGCAATAAAACAGATCGTGTCATCAAAGCCTCATTCTCAACAGATTTTCATCGCAGATGGATCTCCATCCTTGCACCTTCCCACATTTAAAGCAATTTTCTCAGACGTCTTTCGGCAGCTATCAAACTAGCCTGCCTTGCATTCCATAATCTCAAAACCAAGTTCCAGGAGGCATCAAATGTTGAGCCCAAATAAAGATTCTGCAACTATAAGACTGAGACAAAACAAAACTATTACTCACCGTAAATGTGTAAACACATCTTTATCATGAACATAAACTCACTAGTCTTTGTAACTGCAGTACGTGGCTAAAGAACATTTTATGATTTCACTTTTGAGAAAAATTATGAAAATACTAAATCTGGCAATGCCTCAAGGTTCTAACCTTCATCTCCACTAATCCTCCAGATCATTCATTGCAATTGAAGATAACACTCACTTCAAATCCAAGCTTTACACTTTCACTTCAACCTCAATTCTGACCACAAATAATGTCATTCATTTCTAAGATGTGTCTATGGTTTCTCTTGTTCAACAATTACAAAACCGAAACTAGAAACTGTGGGTACTAGTTACAACACCATTTCCAGCTGCTTGCTCAATGAATTTACCACCTCATGACCTCAACATCCTGTTCAATTCAAAGCTACATTCAAAGCAACGTACACAACGTACACAATCAGTATACAACGTATTTAAATGTTTCTGAGTTAGATTTGAAGTTGAGTTGAATTTATTTTTAGGTAGACACAAAATGCTGGAGTAACTCACCGGGTCTCTGGAGAGAAGGAATGGGTGACGTTTCAGGTCGAGACACTTCTTCAGACCTTCAAATCTTCAGAATTTAGTTTGGTTTTGCTTAGAGATACAGCGTGGAAACAGACCCTTTGGCCCATTGAGTCTGCGCCGACCACTGATCCCCACACACAAACATCGAACACACACTAGGGACAAATTTACCAAGCCTATTAGCCTACAAACCTGTACGTCTTGGAGTGTGGAGGAAACCAGAGTGCCCAGAGAAAGATTTGGAGAGGACGCAGAAATGATTTACTGGAATGCTGCCTGCATTAAAGGGTATTAGCTGCAAGGAGAGATTTGACAGACTTGGATTGTTTTTTTCTGGAATGCTAGATAGAGCTCCCACAGAAAATCCATGCAGGTCACAGGGAGAACGTACAAACTCCTTACAGACAGCACCTGCAGTCAGGATCAAAACCAGGTCTCCGGCGCAGTAAGGCAGCATCTCTACCGCTGCGCCAACCTGCTGCCCTGCAAGATTGAAGTTCTGATCCTCATCTTCAAATCTTGCCATAACCTACCCCATGCCATCTTCAGAATCTTCAAGCCCCCCATCTTAATTATGCTTTGTTTTCTCCTCTGTTCTGATAGATTAAGGCCATTTATGCTGTATCTACTCATTTCCCTTCCCTTTGGAATTCTCCTCTGAGACTCATGCAACTTGCATCACCATGCTTAGTTTCACCTTGCTCAGCAACTTCTGTTCCTGCGCTGTAAAATATTCTACAAAACCTTTGGCTAAATTCTATACCTTCTTTTCATTAGTGCAGACCAACAATCTATCTCTCGTCTCAAATAAAGTAGAAAATCTCTGTCATTTTTTATGAAACATTGGAGAAACCGCTCAGCAATGTTCCAGAAATTATTGCCTTTCTATACTGAAGCATTCTTTTCACTTGCCTACCTGGATCCCTCTTTTCCCCTTCCACTAACCAGCATTTCCCTCCCTGCAACATAATTTTTTGATCAACAGCTTAAGGGCTCTGAGCTTAAAATCCCAAACTGAGCCTTGATTTGAAGTTTACCAAATTATACCGTCCCTTTTTGGTATGAAATAAGAATGTTGGAAATATTACATTTAGTTACAACCGAAGAGTACGCCTTGTAATTCAACAGTCTGTGCTAAAAATAACAGAATTAACAAGTAATCAGAGCAAAAAAAGGCTGCAACTAAAGCCGGAGCAAGATTTGCTGTATGAACTTTTTTTAGACATTAGCGTACCGAACAAATCCACCCTGTGCATGCCAGGGAATTTTGACGAAAACCTCAATCCCAAACACAACTGTTGATATGTGTTGATTTTGCTAAGCCAAGCAGCACCTGATTTGTACCTCTAACCTGGGAACCAGGGATGTCAATGTAACCAAGCTAAAGCCTTTGTTAAATTATTCAGACAGTCCAGACCTTATGGTCAATGTAACACCTACAGTTTTTCCCTAATTTCCATTGACAAGGTGTCCCCTTGAACACCCGTGACTTCTGTGACCTTACTTCCTTGGTATTATTAGGTAAGAGGTTCCAGAATTTTCTCTGAACAACAGTGAAAGTACATCATTTTTGATGAAGGACTGTGTGCTACTTCAAAGGTAACTGGAAAGTGCTGGTACACCAGTACACTTGCTGTAGTTGCCCTTGCAGATGAGAACATCTGTAGGCTTTCAGAGGTGTTACCAGGTAGCCTTGATGCAATGCATCGCCTCAATGAAAATTTTCACGTTCGCTTTTCTCAGTAGAAAATGTCAAATTAGCACATCAAGAGATGCGTGGGAACAAGTGTCTGAAGCAACGTTCATTGAATCACACTACGCCTACTCTGAACTGGAAGCATGTAAATCCTCTATCCTCCCCCTATCACGCAGCCATGAATATTTAAACAGCTCAAACAAGATTTCAGTCCTATTAAAAAAAACAGCCCATCATTAATTTGGCACTGAACTAGTTATAAGTTCCTGTTCCTAATCATGAGAAAATGGCAAAGTATAAAAGGACTAAACAAAAAAACAAAACTCTGGAGGAACTCAGCGGGTCAGGCAGCATCTGTGGAGGGCATGGACAGATGAAGTTTCGGATCGGGATCTTTCTTCAAACTGATGCGGGTAGGTGGGATAAAAACTTAGAAAGGAAAGGTTAGGTGGGACAAATCCTGGCGAGTAATAGGTGGATGTACAGATGAAGAGGATTGGATTGGCACATGGGTGGAGTAAATGACAAAAGGATTTGGAGAGACGAAAAGATTAAATTCAGCTACCAGACCCTGCACAACTGTTACTGATCATACTCAAATGAATGATGGTAAGTGCAGGGCAACACGTCCCTGTGAAACTACCATGCCATCACACCAATTCCAGAGGAAAAATGGAAAACAGAGACCAATGGGCTCTTTAAAATGAGATTGTGGTTTGCATCGTGAAAAGGATAACTAGAAAGAACATAACCATAACATTACAAAATGTAGTTGCAGCAAAATATATTGCCCTCCAATGGTCTATTCACAGACTTAATTTACATATGTCCTACAGATAAAAATAAGTTTCCAATTGCTCGGTGGGCAATGGCAATAACAGAGATCATTGGCCCATATCTCCCAAAGCCCAATTTGCCACTTAGAATTTAAAAAAGTGCTGGAGTCACTGTGTCAGGAGCGTCTCTGGAGAACATAAATAGGTGACATTTTGGGTTGGGATTTGGGGGGCTCACCAGCACCAAATGCAGTGAAAGCTATAGTCACTAATCCTTCGCACCAAATAGCAAGACAGCAAGACCCAAAAAATGAATAGCCCTCAGTTGGCGTAGAATAAACCCTCATCCCACAGACTGTGATAGAAGGGATAGAGTTCTGCCTCCTCTTACATTATCAAATAGTACATTTTAAAAAACTATCTCTGTAATCTATGCGGGAGCAGTCTCTGCGGAAGACAGGAAGGGGTGAGAATGGAAAGATGTGATTAGTGGTGGGATCATGTTGGAGGTGACAAAAATGTCGGAGGATGATATGTTGGATGCACGGGCTGGTGGGGTGAAAGGTGAGAACTAGAGGAAATTTGTCCTTGATGCGTATGGGGCACCCCACTAGTCACTGCCTGCCATTCCGAAAAGGACCCTTTAATTCCTACTTTTTGCCTCCTGTCTGCCAACCAGTTCTCTATCCATGTCAATACCCCCACCCCCAGTACCATGTGCTCTAATTTTGCACAGTAATCTCTTGTGTGGGACCTTGTCAAAGGCCTTTAGAAAGTCCAGATACACCACATCCGCTGGCTCTCCCTTATCCATTCTACTTGTTACATCCTCAAAAAATTCCAAATGATTAGTCAAGCATGATTTCCCCTTCATAAATCCATGCTGACTTTGACCGATCCCGTCACTGCTTTCCAAATGCACTTCTATAACATCTTTAATAATCAGCTCCAGCAGGTTCCCCACTACCGATGCAAGGCTAACTGGTCTATAATTCCCCGTTTTCTCTCTCCCTCCTTTCTTAAAAATTTGAGTTATATTGGCTACCCTCCAGTCCACAGGAACTGATCCAGAGTCGAGAGAACATTGAAAAATGATCACCAATGCATCCACGATTTCTAGGGCCACCTCCTTGAGTATTCTGGGATGCAGACCATCAGGCCCTGGGGATTTATCTGCCTTCAGTTCCAGCAGTTCCCTGTATTACATTCCATGATGTTCTTGTATGGAAAATCTCATCTTGGGAGCAAATGCTGTGGAGAAGGAGGAATTGAGAATAGGGCAGGTGGCAGGTGGGCAAGAGGCAGGTGGGAAGAAGTGTAGTCCAGATAACTGTGTCAATAGGTTATAGTAGACCTCAGACGATAGTCTGTCTCCTGTGATAGAGACAGAGAGATTAAAGAAAGGGGAGAGAGGTGTCAAGAGGTTGTCCAGGTGAATTTGAGGGCAGGGTGGAAGTTATTGGTGAGTTCCTCCGTTTTTATTATTCAAGATGGCCACTTTGGATTAGATGATCTTGACATCTTGGGTGCTACTAGAATACATTCATCCAGATGTGGCGAATATTCAATCACACACCTAACTTGTGCCATGTGGATGATAGAAGGACTTTGTGCTGGCTGATCAAGTCTCTTGCTGCAGCCCGAGGTGGTGGGAATAAAGTGGATGCACTGGTTGCCTAAATTCTATGGACTTTAGAATGTTTCTCAGAGCAATGAGGTGGCAAACATAAACCCACTACTTAAAAGGAAACAGAAACAGGACACTATGGTTTAGTAGCCTGGCATTTTTGTTAAGGAAGTGGCAGCATGGCATTTCAAAAATAACAATGTCACCACATGCGGCGAGTCTTTTAGAGATTTCTGATGTAATAACTCAAAAATAAGGGAAAACCAGATGATGTGGTTTATTTGGACTTTCAGAAGCCCTGCCATACGATTTGCAGACAGGGTATACAATCGAATTAGAGCATGTAACATTGGGGGAAATGCACAAAGTGGATTGAGGTTTGTTAACCATCAGAAAAATTAATGGGAATAAACAGGTAATTTTCAAAATCAAAAACAGACTGCTGGAGGTCAGACAGTGGGTCAGACAGCATCTGTGCAGAGAAATGGATAGACAACATCTTGGGTCAGGAACCTACTTCTAACTTCTATTTTCAGCATCTGCAATCTCTTATGTCTATTTTCATGTTGGCAAGCTAAGGTCAGTGGGGTGATGGGATCCCAACTGTTTAAATCAATAATTCAAAATAGGATATCAGGTCTAATATAAGCTTCCAAACAATACAAAGTTGGGTTGTAGAGTAGGATGTGAGAAGGGTGCAGTGAGGCTCGGGGGGTTGATAGATTAAGAGTAAGAGCATAAGTTTATGACTTTTATATAAAAAGTATTATGTAAAAGTGTAAATGTAAAGTGGAATCTAAAGTGAAGACCTGCAAAGTCACACATAACATGCAAAACCAGTGCATTTTTTTACATCGTGAGGCACTGATAGATGCTGATGTTCAGAGGGATCTGGATTTCCTTGAACAGAGGTAAAAAAAACATGCAAATCCCGCAAATAATTTGGAAAACAAACAGGTTATTACAAGATGACGAGTACAAGAGATACAAGGAACTGCTGATGCTGGTTTACAAAAAAAGATAGTGCTGGAGTACACACTTTGTGTCTCTTTTTTGAGTACTAGAGATGCTGCATCTAAAATTGTGTGCAAGTCTTGTCCTACCAAGGAAGGATAAAAGAACAGAGGCAGTGCAGTGATAGGCCACCAGACCTACAGATCGGCCTGTACTACTGAGTTTACATAATGTGTGATCACACTGAAACAGTCTTGTGTTTAGACAGATTGGGTGCAGATATAGAGTATGGAAACAGGCACTTTAGGCAATTCACCCATGTTCACCAGATTTTATAAAGTTAATCCCACATGCCTGTGTTTGCCCAATATCTCTCTACAAGTTCCCTATCCATGTATTTGTCTAAACGTCTTTTAAACACGGTAATTGTATCCACCTCTACAGCTTCCTCTGGCAGCTCATTCCTTATATGCACCACCCTCCGCGTGAAGTAATTGCCCATGTCTCTTCAATCTTTCCCCGCTCACCCCAAACCTAAGCTTTCTAGTTTTGCACCCCTCTTGGGAAAAAGACTAAAACAAAACACCTTTTCTATGCCTCTCAATTTTGTATACTTCCATAAGGTCACCCCTCAGCTTGCTATGCTCCAGGGAAAAGAGTCCCAGGCTATCCAGCCTCTCCTTATAACTCAAATCATCGAGTCCTGGGAACATTTAGATCTTTTCTGCACCCTTTTCAGCTTAATGACATTAATCCTACAGCTGGGAGACCAGAACTTCACACAATACTCCAAGAGTAGTATCAACAACATCAAGCATGCCAAATGCATTCTACACCATCATACCTGTCTCACTACTTTGAGCAAACAGTGCACCTGTCTGTCTGCCCTACAACACTCTCCAGGACCATACCATTACTATGCAACTCTTGCCCTAGTTTGACTTACCAAAATGCAATACCTCACACTCCCATCTGCCATTCATGTTGCAACATAACATCCTGAATGAATGAATGATACTTTATTGCCTACCCCTTATATTCTATGAATATGCCATATGCCTTCTTCACCACCCGATCCACTGGTGCTGTCACTTTCAGGGAACTATGGAGTTGACCCCAAAGACATCAACATTACTTGGAGCCCTACCATTTAGTGTCAATGTCATACCCCTGTAAGACTTCCTAAAATGCACCATAACCAACTTTCCAATAGATCTATATCCTGCTGTAGCCTTAGACAATCTTCCAGATTATCTAAAACACCAATTTTCTAGTCCACTTCAAATGCACTAATCATATCCATCACATTCATATCCAACTTGTTAATACATAATCCCAAACAGCAAGAATCTCACCACCAATCCCAGCAGCACACCACTGGTCACAGACTTCCATTGCGGAATATCCTCCCCCCACTATTCTCCAACTCCTATTAATTAGCTGATTTTGGACCCCATGTGCAAAAAAAACTTCAACTTAGCAAAACAGGATTTTCCACACACAAAGCTATACTGCCTCTCCCTAATTAGTCTAATCTTTCTTTCTCAATGTGTGTAAATCCTGTCCCATAGAAATTTTGAATCCAGAAAACATCCTGGTGAATCTCCTCAGCACTCTCCCCAGCACAATCATATCCTTCCTAGTTTGGTGATCAGAACTGAACACCATACTCCAAGTGCAGCCTAACCATTATCTCGTAAAGTTTGAAAATAACATCCTAACCCTTATATTATAGACAATAGGTGCAGGAGTAGGCCATTCGGCCCTTTGAGCCAGCACCGCCATTCAATGTGATCATGGCTGATCATTCTCAATCAGTACCCCGTTCCTGCTTTCTCCCCATACCCCCTGACTCCGCTATCCTTAAGAGCTCTATCTAGCTCTCTCTTGAATGTATTCAGAGAATTGGCCTCCACTGCCCTCTGAGGCAGAGAATTCCACAGATTCACAACTCTCTGACTAAAAAAGTTTTTCCTCATCTCTGTTCTAAATGGCCTACCCCTTATTCTTAAACTGTGGCCCCTGGTTCTGGACTCCCCCAACATTGGGAACATGTTTCCTGCCTCTAACATGTCCAACCCCTTAATAATCTTATACGTTTCGATAAGATCCCCTCTCATCCTTCTAAATTCCAGTGTATACAAACCTAGTCACTCTAGTCTTTCAACATAGGACAGTCCCGCCATTCCGGGAATTAACCTAGTAAACCTACGCTGCACGCCCTCAATAGCAAGAATATCCTTCCTCAAATTTGGAGACCAAAACTGCACACAGTACTCCAGGTGCGGTCTCACTAGGGCCCTGTACAACTGCAGAAGGACCTCTTTGCTCCTATACTCAACTCCTCTTGTTATGAATGCCAACATTCCATTGGCTTTCTTCACTGCCTGCTGTACCTGCATGCTTCCTTTCAGTGACTGATGCACTAAGACACCCAGATCACGTTGTACGTCCCCTTTTCCTAACTTGACACCCTTCAAAATAATAATCTGCCTTCCTATTCTTACCACCAAAGTGGATAACCTCACACTTATCCACATTAAACTGCATCTGCCATGCATCCGCCCACTCACACAACCTGTCCAAGTCACCCTGCAACCTCATAGCATCTTCCTCACAGTTCACACTGCCACCTAGCTTTGTATCATCGGCAAATTTGCTAATGGTACTTTTAATCCCTTCATCCAAGTCATTGATGTATATTGTAAATAGCTGCGGTCCCAACACCGAGCCTTGCGGTATTCATTTTATGAATATGCCACATGTCTTCTTCACCACTTCTATAATTTCACTACCACACACATACTGTTCACTGGCCTCTCATCATCTGCTCCATCCCTACTGCTCAACCATGAAATAACATTAGCTATCCGCCAGTCTTCTCGTACCTCAACCAGGGGATAGCAAAGATGCAAGAATCCTGTTAAAAGAGACATGTTTGATTCTATTAATGTCTCCCTCCCTGTACCCAGTATCCTTAAATTCATTCTCTTTGGTAAATAAGGATGAGATGTATAAATTTAGGACCTCATCCAATAGATTATCCTTTGGTTCCTAAGGGGACTCACTCTGACCCAGCTACCTTTTTACTCCGAAAGTACTTATGGAATGACTTAGGATTCTGTTCTCCTAATTTCCTAATGTACTCTCCCACACCTTTGCTTGATTAGTTACCAATACATATCTCTTCTTTTTCCTGATTAGACCTTCAATAACCCTTGATTTGATAATTAAGCAGCATCGAGCCAAAGGCTTGAATCGCCAAGGCATGGAAGGAATGAACTTAATGTGGGTAAATGGAATCAGGTACAAGAGGTGGTATGAACACACTGAGCTGAAAGGTCTGTTTCTTTGCTGTGTAACTATGACTATGTGGTATAGAAAGATGTTTAGATATTAAGGGAATCAAGCAATTTATGGTTGGCATATAAAAATGGCAGAAAGCAAAAGACCAACCATGGCATTAATTGGTATATTATTGTCACATATACTAAGATAGTCAAAATAATTTGGGTGCTGTCCAAGCAAACGGGCGGCACGGTAGCGCAGCGGTAGAGTTGCTGCTTTACAGCGAATGCAGCGCCGGAGACTCAGGTTCGATCCTGACTACGGGTGCTGCACTGTAAGGAGTTTGTACGTTCTCCCCGTGACCTGCGTGGGTTTTCTCCGAGATCTTCGGTTTCCTCCCACACTCCAAAGACGTACAGGTATGTAGGTTAATTGGCTGGGTAAATGTAAAAATTGTCCCTAGTGGGTGTAGGATAGTGTTAGTGTACGGGGATCACTGGGCGGCACGGACTTGGAGGGCCGAAAAGGCCTGTTTCCGGCTGTGTATATATATGATATATGATATGATAAATCATACCATGCTTGCATAATATCAAACCATACCCCAGTTTAATAGCTAGTGCAAAATGAGAAAGGTGACAAGAGTGAAGAGTACAGTGTTACAACTACACAGAAGTAAAGATAAAAAAATGTGAAGGGCCACAACAAGGTAGATTGCGAAATCTGGCCTACATTCTTTGCTTATGATAGGTCTGTTAATCAATAGTTTGATTACAGCAGGGAAAAATCTGTTCCTGAATCAGATGGAAAGGGCTTTGAAGCTTTTGCATATTCTGGAGGGAGACCGTGTGCGAGTGTCCTTGATTTTGATAGCTGCTTTCTCACGACAGTGTGAAGTACAGATGGAATCGATGGAGGGTACAGGGTTGTAGTGAGAAGATTGGTTTGCATTATAGACTAGGCTGCATCCACAATTCTCTATAGTCTTGGACAAAGCAGTGCCAAACCAAGTTGTATGCATACTGATATGGTGCATTTGTAGAAATTGGTAAGAATGAATGCAGAGCAGCAGGCATGGAGGGACCTAATGGTGATCATCTTTTTAAATTTAGTTTAGTTAAGAGAACAAGCCTTTCCGCCCACCGGGTCCGCGCCGACCATCGATCCCCGCATATTAACATTATCCTACCCCCACTAGGGACAATTTTTACATTTACCAAGCCAATTAACCTACAAACCTGTACGTCTTTGGAGTGCGGGAGGAAACCGAAGATCTCGGAGAAAACCCACACAGATCACGGGGCGAACGTACAAACTTCGTACAGACAGCACCTGTGGTCGGGATGGAACCTGGGCTCCAGCGCTGCATTCGCTGTAAGGCAAAAACTCTACCGCTGCACCAATGCATTCAAAGTGAACCAGATTTCAGGAGGAAGCGAGGTGGATCGTCCAGTTGCTATTCAAGCACAACTGCTTCAGAAGTGGGATAATCTTAGAGATGTCCATTTCCATTAGTAGTTTAATTGTATACCATTTCATGACAATGTGTGACAATGTGTGGCGGGATCTTTGATCTGATCCAACAGACATGAGACATGACGTCTATAACAAACCCACCGACTCCCACAACTATCTCGACTACACTTCTTCCCACCCTGTTTCCTGCAAAGACTCTATCCCCTAATCCCAATTCTTCCGTCTAAGATGTATCTGCGCCCAAGATAAGGTGTTCCATACCACAACATCTGGGATGTCCTCATTCTTTAGGGAACAGGGGTTCCCCTCATCCATCATAGATGAGGCCTTCATATATCACTCCTCGGTATCCCGCAGCTCCACCCATGCTCCCTCTCCCCCTAATCACAACAGGGACAGAGTCCCCTAGTCCTTACCTTTCACCCCATCAGCTGTCGCATACAACACATAATCCTCCGACATTTTCGCCACCTCCAACGGGATCCCACCACTAGTCAAATCATCCCATCTCCACCCCTTTCTGCCTTCCATAGAGACAGTTCCCTCCGCAACTCCCTGGTTAACTCATCCCTTCCAACCGAAACCATCCCCTCCCCAGGTACCACAGGAGATACAACACCAATCCCTATACCTCCTCCCTTGACTGTGTCCAGGGACCACGACAGTCCCTTCAGGTTAGGCAGAGGTTCACTTGCACCTCCTCCAACCTCATCTACTGTATCTGTTGTTCAAGATATGGACTCTTTTACATTGGCGAATCCAAACGTAGACTGGGTGATAATTTCGCTGAATACCTTTGTTCAGTCTGCCTGGACCTACCTGATCTCCCGGTTGCTAAACACGTTAATTCCCCTTCCCATTCCCACACTGACCTTTCTGTCCTGGGTTTCCTCCATTGTCAGAGTGAGGCCAAACTCAAATTAGAGGCACAGCATCTCATATTTCGCTTACAACCCAGGGTATGAACATTGATTTCTCTAACTTCAAGTAACCCCTGCATTCCATCCCTTTTCATTGCTCCCCCCCACCCAAGTCACACCAGCTTTTCATTGTCAATGGCCTGTTTCCTTTATCATTGTTCCTTTTTGCATATCTTTCATTTGTTTTATTTCTCTACATCATCATCTATATCTCTCGTTTCCCTTTCCTGTGACTTTCAGTCTGAAGGCTCGACCCAAAAACATCACCCATTCCTTCTGTCCAGAGATGCTGCCTTTCCCGCTGAGTTACTCCAGCATTATGACTAACATATATGAGATTGTTTTGATCTGTTTTTCATGCATGTTGGAAGTTGTAGGTACACCTGATGCTGCTCCCAGCATGGCTTCTGCACTGCTCAAGACTGATTCCCTAGGTTGTACATTAGATGGCAGCGATGGAACCCAATTCTACTGCAATGGACATCTTATTGATGCCCTTTTGAGCTACTAAATACAATCCAAGTCTGCCTTACCCCAGCAGTGGTGCCACAAAGCAAGATAGAAGTATTCTGAATGTGCAGATAGTGCAGTCTCAACAAATATTGCGCAGTGTTCACTCCTACTGATGCTATCAATTACAACAGATGGTCTAACAAGGACAACAACAGGCATGGTTACTCCTCACATTGCCTCGCTTACCACATACCTTGTCTGGTAGCTATGTATTTTAGAATTCAACCAGCATGATCATTGTTGGGACTACCGAGCCAAACGTAGTGATGGGCATTAAAGCCAGAGTACAATTTTCCGTTGTTACTCTCACTGCTTCTTCTAACTGATGTTCATCAAGGACGCAGACGGTTCATCAAGGACGTGAGGCAACAACTGAAATGTTCTCCATGTTGCACAAATGCCACGAGAGTTCAGATACAGATTTCCAACAAACATTGCTCTTTCATCACAAAATGTTCAGACAGAAAGGTCAACGTGCAAACCTTTTATAATCCATCTTTAATTACTTCTGTGTAACAAGGCACAAGGCATGCTTTCCTTTTAGTTACACTGGAAAATGTTTTGCTGTGGATTATTTACAGTCATCCTGAATACATCTCAACTATTAAGAAATAAAGTGTATTAAACTAACTTTAACATGATAGCATGTTTACCCAACCATGTCTGTAAGTAGCATGCAGGGTGTTTGAAAACAATTACTTACAGACAAAGTGTTCAAGAATCACTAAACATGAACCTGAACTTTCCACCACTACACAAAATTTGACATGTAACAAAGAATAGGCCAGTCAGTATTTGTAAAGAAAGTGCAAGTTACAGTTAGATATTCATGTGTGTGTACACTATGTGTCTATCAGAACTTGTCTCTGCTTACAGACACTGATCGGCTGCAAATTTCTAGTACTATCTATTTATTATAGACACAGAAAAAATGGCACAAGAACCGGTGTTCTGCTGTATCACTTGGGAAGACTGTATTAAGCCAGCAAAATCATTCTTCAGGTTCAATGATGGTTCCAGTTTATTATTGCATCAATGCATTATTCCTCCTCTCCGGAAAGGCCTGAAACTCATGTTATTTATAAACTAAGCAAAAGTGCGAGAAAAGTGCAATTATGGAACACGCAATTCTACAACTCATGATAAGCCAGTTTTACTGCATACAAACAACTACGGGGAAGAAAGATAACACCCAAAACAGTCTAAAGATGATTAAAATAAGGAAGTGGTCATCCTCATTAAATTGCTGCCCCCATTCAAAACACAATTTGGTTAAGATTACTTATCCAATCCTTATCTCAATTAAGTGGTCATCGACCTATTGTTAGATATTGTAAATAAATGAAGGGACATATCGCGTAAGAAACAATTCCAACGTTCAGTTCATAATATATTTGCACTGGATACATCAGATGGCACTAGCAAACTAAAATAAACTGGACCATCAACAGCTGCTAGAAATTAATACGAGTCACCTATCCCTCTACAAATATAAAAGAACAGAGAAAGGATAGAAGAGCACTGGTGATAATTAATAGTGGTAGTTAGGGGGGTGGGGAAATGGCAAAGGGCCAAATATGGACTTGAAGACAATGAGAACTTCAAATTATTCAATGTCTTTCAAGGCAAAGTATTTTCTATTCTATCAAAATTTCATGTGAAAAGATTTTCTTTGAAACATCCAAGCATGTTTCTTTGCATATTTAAAATTTCAACTAACACCACAAATAGCTATTTTTTAAACTAAATATCCCCCCCACAGTTTAACCTATATTTCCATCCTTTGGGAGGAGTTGGCTGCGCCTAACGGCTGCGGCTCTCTGGCAGTCTGTTTGTCTTTTTTTCTTTTTTTTTGTTTGTGTCGGTGCTGGGATGGTTTTTGTTTCTGTTTTTGGCTGTGTATGTGTGGGGGGGGGGGGGGGTGGGTGTGTTGGGGGGGGGGGGGTGGGGCGGGGGAAACCTTTCTTTTATTAGGTCTCTTCCCCGGGGCGCAGCTCGCCCGCGGGGCCTTCCATCGCCCGGCGCGGCTTGGCCGCTGGACTTAACATCGCCGGCGCGGCTCGGCTGCGGGACGTTTCAGTGCCCGGTGCGGCTCGGCCGCGGGACGTTTCAGTGCCCGGCGCGGCTCGGCTGCGGGACTTAACATCGCCGGCGCGGCTCGGCCGCGGGACGTTTCGGTGCTCGGTGCGGCTCGGCCGCTGGACTTAACATCGCCCGGTGCGGCCGCGGGACGTTTCGGTGCCCGGGGCGGCTTGGCCGGGGGGCCTTCCATCCCCTTGCATGGGCTGTGCGTGTCGGTAGGGGTCGAGGTGTCTGTCCGTGGGTGCGGGGGGAGGAGAGGGGAAGTTTTGTTGCCTCCATCACAGTGAGGGGGTGTTTGGAGTCACTGTGATGGATGTTTGTGTTGGGGTCGTGTGTCCTGTGTTCTTTTCTTTTTTTGCTGTGACTGCTGAAATTTCGTTCGGTGTTGTGCCGAGTGAAAATAAAGTGTTGTTATGTTATGTTATGTTATGTTATCAATTCAGTTACTGCACAAAAATTCAGTTTCACACCCTAGACAATATATCCTCCAACTGTGTAGCTCACAGGTCGAGGGTCATACAGTTCCGTATTGTCTTCGAGTTAGTTGTAAAACAAAACAATTTTTCCTCTGAATTTTTTTTGCAGCCAATATTTGCAGAATCTTACATCAACCTTCAGTCTGGCTGCAGCTGAGCTCAACACTCAAAGCACAAATTCAATAATTTATGATTTGCATGGAACTAGTCACAAACAGTTCACCCTAATGCAGAACTTGAACCTCTATCTCCAAACACAACCAGGCATCAATTACTTTCCATCATCCATATAATCTCAATCACCACTTCACCCACAGAACACCTCTCATATTTTATACAAATTGACATTACGCTCACACAACTTTAAGTGAAGCTTAGCAACATTATTGCCCGCAACCACCTCCAAAACCTTTATTGACAGAACATCCAATGTTAACCACCAGTGTTGGCCTGCGCCCAAGCTGCCAATGCCTGATTGAAGTTACCAGCAAATATGCAAGCTCAATTTCAGTTTTCTTTCCCTTCTTGGGGTTAAAAATGAACCATCCACTCTGCACCTCGAGTACTGCCAAACGTACTCTATCACCCTGGTTCATATCCTCTATTGCCATCCTACTCAATCCTTTATTAAACCAAGCCCCACAGATGCACCATAGAAGGCCTACAGTCAGGTTGCATCATTTGGGAACTGCTCTGCCAAGATCACGGGAAATGGTAGATAGCTGTGGGTGTAGCCCAATCCATCACACAGACCAGACTATCTGCATCTCAGGAAAGCAGCCGACGTAACCAAAGACCTTTACCAACCTGGCCATTCCTTCTTCTCTCCACTCCAGTCAGTAGCCTGAAAGCGCGCACCATCAGACTCAGCAATAGCTTCTTCCCTTCTTATCAGGCTTCTGAACAGTCTTTCAATATGACCAAGTATAACCCAATTCTCCTCTACCTCGTTGGACTTTGTCTCTGGAACTGTTGCACTATAATGCCGAGAACTATATTCTGCACCCTGTATCTTTAACTGTTCTACCTGTCGTACTTGAGTTGGCTTGATTGGATAGCATTATATAATTCTGGATAGCATTATATAATTTGATTGGTTAGCATAAAAAACACCTCATTGAGCCTTGATACACATGACAATAATAACCCAAACCTAACCCTACTTTTTCCTTCCCATGTTTATATCTTCCATTCTTCCACACTTCCCACGATCATCCATCACAAGGTTCAGTGACACCTCCCACTTTTTCACAGCTCAGCCTGAATCTCTGGACTAAGGACGTCAACTTGAATTCAAACATTCCACAACATGTAACAAATTGCCTTTTGGAGAAGTTTTAAAGCAACTGCACTAATCTATAATCCCTCACCTGGAAAACAACCTGGACATGCTTGTCTTTGTGTTTGTAAGTTGAAATATTTTAGCCCTTCATTGAGCTATGATCCACATGCTGACTTGGTCACCTACTCTCAAACTTCAGATGACGACTTTACTTAGTTGGTGAAAAATTCTGTTCATCCCGTATCAGACATTGAGATCAAGATACAATGAATGTGGTGTTGTTGGTGGAGAGGTGAAAGGTTAGACACTGCCAATAAATCTGGAGATGTAAACAAGAAAACTAGACAAAACTCCTGTTACTGTGTTTTACCAAACCCTAAAGAAACTGAAAAATGCTGAGAATACTCAGCAGTTCAGACAGCATCAGTGAAGGGTAGGGGGAGGGGGAAGAGAATGGCGAGTTTGGAGGAGTGGGGGGAGTGTTCTTCTCCTCAGGGCAACCCTTCAGAGATCTTTGATGACTTACTTCCATCCAGTTTTGCTTCCTGACATAATTAAGGGGGTAAACATGGGTGCCACAGAATCTTCAATAGAAGGGATGGGTGGTGGCTGAATGGCCATACGTATGGGTATTTGTCAGGTGAAAAGAACACACTAGTCTACATGGGACCGCTATGTGCTCCTAATACACAGCCATGAATTTCAATATCATGAATGCTTCCTCTCCACTCTGAGCAAGCATGGTTTGGACAATCCCAGAAGCCAATGAGGATATTGGGTCTCTTCAGGGAGCCTTTGAATCTTTTCCTCTTTCTGTCTGGTAATTGCTTTTCATGATAGAGCTTGGTCCTATCATGGAAAGCTCCATGGTCTCAATCTTCAAATGTCCTTTAAATCAAACCAACCAAATGCTGGAACCATAAAATCAGTGGTGAATTTGATCATGTCTGACTTTGCTGAGAGGTGGCTCCGAAAATATGGGGAAAGTTCTTGCGGTAAGTAAGTACTTTGGATGTAATGGATGTAGGTTATTAGAGGACTTGCATGGCAGGAAAGATGAATGAAAGGCACATGCATTCATGTCGATTGGTGACTGGAGCATACAAAAATGCATGTTAACTGAGAACTGCTACCACTGAGGTTTGGGAGACTCTTGTTCTGGAGTATGGTCATCATCGACTGAACAGTTTCCCTTCAGTTCTGAAGTCCAACTTCCACAGAAATCAGGACGGCTGCAAAATGGTCGACAAAAGTGGCGGCAGGCAGCCATGTTTGACACTGCTCATCACCGAGACCTAATATCAAGTCAAGTCTATTTGTCACATACACATACACGATGTGCAGTGAAATGAAAATGGCAATGCCTGCGGATTGTACAAAAAAAAAGTTACAATTACAGCATATAAATTTAAATTAATACAGAAAATAAAATTTAGTCCCTGGAGTTATAATAGTTAACAGTCCTGATGGCCTGTGGAAAGAAACTCCGTCTCATCCTCTCCGTTTTCACAGCATGCTGCTTGTGGAGCAAGTATACCGTTGCTTGCATGCTGTTGTGGAGCAAGTATACAATAGATACAAACTTCACGAAGATGACCATAATTACAACATCTCTCTGTGGCTCCCTAGAATATGCTCCCCCTCCCACATGTGGGTGATGGGGATGTGGATTTGTGACTCAAGCTGTTCTCTGCCAAGTTTTAGTGTTTCGCCAGGGATATCTTGTTTCTTTCCCGTGACTTTCAGTCTGAAGGGTCTCGTCCCGAAACGTCACCCATCCCTTCTCTCCAGAGATGCTGCCTGTTGCGCTGAGTTATTCCAGCTTTTTATGTCCACCTTGTTCAGACATAGTCTTTTCAACTTCTTGTCTGAACTCGACCAAAAAAGGCCAGGTTACAATAAGTAGTCACAGTGGAAAAATTGAGCCAGACAATGCTATAGCAAAAAGACAACGACGAATATACCTAGAGGGCAAGGAGTCAGAGGAAGGAGGTCCAAGTGCATCTCATAATCTAAGATCATAAGGGCTCCATACCACACTCCCAGTACCTCCAGCTTGGTTGCATCTATTCTGATCATGATACCAGCGTTTCCATTTTCTTATACTTTAGTTTCTCCACCAGCAAATGGTTGAGAGCTTCAAATTCCTTGGCGAAAATATTACTTGCGATCTGTAGTGGCCCAAACACATTGAAGCAACGGCCAAGGCAACACACAAATGCCTCTACTTCTCCTGGAGAGACTTGGCATGATATGACTCTAACCAACTTCTACAGACGCACGGTAGAACGTATCCTTCAGCTTGCATCACAGCTTGGTTTGGGAACAGATCTGCCCAAGACCGCATGAAATTGCAGAGAATTGCGGATGTACGACTATCAACTTCATCTAAACCACGGTGTCTCAGGAAAGCAACCAACACAATCAGATTTGTTCCACTCCAGTCATTCTTTCTCCTCGCTTTCGTTAGGCAGAAGATACAGAAGCTTGAAAGCACACCACCAGAGTCACAAAAAGCTTCTTCCTCACTTATCAGGCTGCTGAATGGTCCTTGTATAAACTGGGGCATTGTCCGTTTCACCTCTATCCCATTGCAAACATTGATCTTTGTCTTTGGAACTGAAAACTATATGCTGCATCCTATATATCCTCCCGGCTCTACCTATTGTGCAATCACTGATTTTCACCTTCCTCTCTATCAGCTGCCTGGATCAACAGATCTGCTATCATTTCTAACCTTCAAAACAAAAACCTATCATCACACATTTTCTTGGAGTGACTCAGCAGGACAGACAGCATCTCTGGTGAGAAGGAATGGGTGATGTTTCGGGTCAAGAACCTTCTTCAGACTAAGAGTCAGGGGAGAGGGAGTCTTGAGATATGGAAGGATGAGGTGTGAAAATAAAAAATCAGAGCAGACAATAAGGAAATGTTAACCATTCTACATGTCACCCATTCCTTCTCTCCAGAGATGCTGCCTGTCCCGCTGAGTTATTATCATTTTGTGTCTATCTTTGGTGTAAACCAGCATCTGCAGTTTCTTCCTCCACCATACATTTTATTCTCCCGTTTCAACACTCCTTTGGGACTGCATCCGCTGTGACTCCAGTTCACTCTTTCATCTGTACCAATGCCATTCCCCTTCTCGCACAAGATGCAACTCAGAGTAAAGGTATACGTACTCGAGATTTACTGACTATGACTCAGTACATATAGTGAATAAAACAGTAAAGCACAGGGACAGACCCTTCTGCCCATAGGGCAGAACATGATGCCAGGTTAAACTAATCCTCTGCCTGCAAGTCATCCATACCGCCCATTCCCTGCATATCCATGTGACTATCTAAAGGACTCAAATATCATAATTTTCTGCAACCATTTATAACACATCTACCCGTTTCCCCTTTCCTTCCTACCAGAGAAAACGCAAAACTACTCCATGGTCAGACAGTAATTCACTTGCGCTACTTCCAATTTAGTGTCCTCAATGAGAGGTTTACTATATTGGAAAAACAAAATGCGGGTTGGATGACCGAATGCCACGTCTACGTTCAGTCCTCAAGAGTGACCCTGTTTTTAGCTGCCTGCCACTTTTAAGCATCTTCCCATTGCCTGCCTGATCTCTGTCAGTCCAATGTAAGCACAAGGAACAACATTTCACCTTCTAACTTGGCATTTTACAATGCAACACTGAATTCAACTGTTACAGATATGCATTAATAAGTTTGCATCAGAACTGACATGACAAGGCGTTATCAAATTGTAACATTAACTCTGATTCTCTTTCCATAGGTGCCGTCTGCCCTGCTGAGTATTTCCAAGAGATTTTCTTTCCAGATTTCAAATGTTATGGGGCACCTGACAGAACCAGCTCTTCTCCTTCTCCTCTTTGTTCTCATTCTTCTTCCATTGTCTTTCTCTCTCTCTCCATTAAGCAGTGTCTAAGTATTTCCATACTTTACTGTTTTATTTCCAACAACTTTATACATTAAAAAAGTGAATTATTTCTAAAACCTTTCTGTACATTGGCCTTTGCCTCTGTTAAGCTTATCTCTCACCCAATTCTTTTTCACATTTAAATATCCTGCAAGCGCCTGGGAGCTGTTCAATCGCATTCCATCCCTTGTGTCGACAATGCACACACTGCAGTCAATGCACATTGCTACATTTATCATTCCCCTCATATCTGCTGTTTGCAGCTCCCACCCCCAGTCCTCCTTTGAGTGATAGAAGCAGAGTATCTCTAGCGTCATTACATTTCTTGGCCGTATTTCCATCTTTTTGACATTATTCAATATTTCTTATTAGTGTCAGAAATAATAGGACACACACTACCACCCTCAACCTGAACATGCATTTAATATTACCACCTGTCATACTGGGTTGCAGCTGACTTACCATTTACACACTTTACAGAATGAAAAGAGTATCAACAACAAGGTTGCACCCTGCAGTTAGATACAAGGAACCACAGATGCCAGTTTACAACAAAAAAAACGAATCAGTACTGGAGTAACACAGCAGGTCAGGCAGTAACTCTGGAGAACATTGATAGATGAAATTTTGGGGCAGGCCTGGTCCCAACCTAAAAGGTCACCTATCCATGTTCTCCAGACATGCTGCCTGGCTGGCTGAGTTATTCCAGCACTCTGTTGCACCATACAGTTATCGCATTCACATTAGAATGACAGATCCTGGAGAAAACCATGGAGATTTGGATCACACTCTTGAGGCAAGTTCACCACCCATAACCAGCCAACAGCCAGTGTAAACCCTTTCCCACTGCCAGCATCTGTTAGCATCAAACAGGACATGTTCACATCCCTGGCCACTGATTCACAACTGTCATTAACTCCGACACCTACCCCGGGCTTATACTCAATACATTACAACCCTTCCCACAACAAGCACATTCAACCCATCTTCATCTTCAGCTCCATCCGGTTCACCAACTGACAACAGATCTTGGACCAGACATGTTATTCCACCAATCCTGCCTCACCTAATTTCACCAGTAGTTTACCCCAGTAATCCTGGTGCATGCCAAGTTAGGTCACACTCACTCACCACTAACTCACACTCGCCACCAACCCCAAGTAACACTTGCAGTGTCCCACATTCACTCCCACCCTCTTGTCCCCCTGCCCTGTTCCCTCCCCAGCCCTCCCGCCCCACCTGTCACCCGCTCAACCCCGGCCTTTACCCTTCTCCTGTACCCCCCTCCCTGCCCCGTTGCTCCGTCCCCTCCTCCACGTTCCTTCCCCTCACGCTCGCCATAGTCGCCAACCCCACCAAGTAACACCCGGCGTGGTACCCCTCACCCCTCCACCATGAACCCCCCTGCTTCATCCACGCCCCCGCCCTATTCCCCGTTCCCAGCCGTGTCTCCCCCTTCACCCTACTCTCCCCTTGCCCCCGGCCCGCAGTGTCCGGCACCGCCACCCCTCCTCACGCCCGCGGCGCGGCGCCGCTCCCCTCCCGCCCGCGCTCGCCCTTCCCTCACGCGGCACCGGCTCTCCCGACGCCTCGCTGCCGGAGTCCGTGATCCGCTCCAGGCATCGACCGCTGCGCTCAGGCCGTACCTCGCTCTGTCCGCTGCCTCGGTCCTCATCGGATCCGGCGACACTGCAGCGGCTGCATGTCCTCGCCGACCGCCCGCAGCCCAACCCGACTCAGCTCCGCCACACCGGCCACCGGCAGCGCCGCACGCACACCCCGCCCAGCGCGTGACGTCAGCACGTACAGTACCGCCCCGGCCCGGCCGCAACATCAACACGAGCTCCCCCCCCTCTCAGAGACGTCATCGCGCATCGCCCAGCGCGTGACGTCAACACGTACAGTACAGCGCAGTCCGGCCCAGTACTCTACACTGTGCGCCCCGCAATGTCACAGGCACAACCTCACCTGAAGGCGGCGCTCTCTCCACTCCCACTCCGGCGCCGGCGCGCCCAGGCAGCTGTGCCGCTCGCTCTGCGGGCGCCATTACTGACGGCGTGAGGCGGCTCGGGTTTGCAGCGAGGTACAGTCAAACGCTTTTGTAGATTGCTGACCAGTCGATACATGTTTACAATCGAGCACTCCACATGATAAAGGGAATAACGTTTCGTGCAAGATAAATAATAATATAATAATAAATAATAATATATTCCTTTATTCGTCCCACACTAGGGACATTTACCGTGTTACAGCAGCAAAGTGGATAGCAAGAGATCATTCATGATAAATAAAAGTAAAGACAAGGATAATTTGTCATCATTTTACTGTGTATTCCTTAGCTGTTATTGTTGACTCTGCTGCATTCCCTCTCCATCCCTCCCCCATCCAAGTCTTCCCAGCTTCTCGTTCTCACCTAGCAAATATCTAACGATGGCTTGTTTCCTTTATTATTGTTACTTTTTTGCCTATCTTTCATTTATTTGTTCTATATCCACATCACTATCTATAGCTCTTGTTTCCCTCTCCCCTGACTCTAATCTGAAGAAGGGTCCTGACCCAAAACGTCACCCATTCCTTCTTTCCAGAGATGCTGCCTGTCCCGCTGAGTTACTCCAGCTTTTTGTGTCTGTCAATGGAAGGGAGGTTTGTGTGACCGCCTGGGCTGCGTCCAGCTGTCGGATGGTGGTCAGGCTCCACGGAACCGTGCCATGTGGGAACCGGGAGGGGCTTAGGGCAGGTGTGTGGCCCATAGTTAAGATCATGTCCACAGCAAGCACCTTTACTTATATAATTGTAAAAATGTCGCCGGGCTTCAAAAATGTATTCTCAAAATAAAAATTCCAAACTAAAAGTAAAATATTAAGTTAGATGACCAAAACTATGGACAAAATAGATTAAATTATTTAGGATAAACCGTAGATTTGTATTTGGTTAAGGTATGATCAAAGATTTCAGAAAACCACGAGGAACTGATAGTTTCCCCCATCTATATTTTCATGGGTTGTGGAGTCCAGCAATGGAAATTGTGGGTAGTGGGCAGGTGTCATAGACCTGCATGGGAAGGTAGACGCTCCCGCCCCCACGAGTCTCGGGCAGATGACGCTCGTCAGCCTGGGAAGGCAGTCTATCTAGGAGAGGGAAAACTCTGATCTAAAACCTCCACTGCCTTGTGGCCATATCCAGTCATGGAAAAGGCTGCAGGAGTAAACCTCAAGAAAATCCAGCAATTCGGCGTTGTCTGCAATCTCATCCTGGCAGCTCCTGCGACGGCGCTTGTGCCAAACTGTAACGGTCTGCGTAGGAAAATAACTGCAGATACTGGTACAAATTGAAGGTATCACAAAATACTGGAGTAACTCAGCAGGTCAGGCAGCATCTAGGAGAGAGGGAATGGGTGACGTTTCGGATCGAGACCCTTCTTCAGACTGATGTCAGGGGGGCGGGACAAAGAAAGGATATAGGTGGAGACAGGAAGACAGTGGGAGAACTGGGAAGGGGGAGGGGAAGAGAGGGACAGAGGAACTATCTAAAGTTAGAGAAGTCAATGTTCATACCGCTGGGCTGTAAGCTGCCCAAGTGAAATATGAGGTGCTGTTCCTTCAATTTCTGGTGGTTCTCACTATGGGGAGGAGGCCCATGACAGAAAGGTCCGACTGGGAGTGGGAGGGGGTGTTGAAGTGCTCAGTCAAAAACGGGAGGGAGATGTCGGAGATGGTTCAAGTATATTGCTCTTAAATATACTTGGACCATCTCCGACATCTCCCTACAGTTTCTGGATCTCACCATCTCCATCACAGGAGGCAGACTAAGGACTAACATCCACTACAAACCCACTGACTCCCACAGCTATCTGGACTACACTTCTTCCCACCCTGTCTCCTGCAAAAAGTCTATCCCCTACTCCCAATGCTTCCGTCTACGCTGCATCTATGCCCAGGATGAGGTGTTTCACACCAGGATGAGGTGTTTCATCAGAGATGTCCTCATTCTTCAGGAAACGGGGCTTCCCCTCTTCCATTATAGATGAGGCTCACACAAGGGCCTCCTCTATATCCCGCAGCTCCGCTCTTGCTCCCCCTCCCCCCATTTGTAACAAGGACAGAATCCCCCTTATCCTCACCTTCCACCCCATCAGCCAGCATATTCAACAAATCATCCTCCAACATTTCAGTCCTCTCCCATTACTGGCCATATCTTCACATCTCCTCCCCTTTCTGCGTTCCGCAGAGACCGTTCCCTCCGTAACTCCCTGGTCCACTCGTCCCTTCCTACCCAATCCACCCCCTCCCCAGGCACTTTCCCCTGCAACCGCTGGAGATGCAACACCTCTCCCTTTACCTCCCCCCTCAACTCCATCCAAGGACCCAAACAGTATTTCCAGGTGAGACAGGGATTCACCTGCACCTCCTCCAACCTCATCTATTGTAACGGCTCTGCTGTTCTTTTGGATCAATCAGCGACGTGGAGAGGGGGGACTTACTGCATGGGCAACAGCTGTCCTTCATATGACATCGCCCAGGCTTGCATCCGAACACACATCACTGCAAACCTACACCTACAACCTGGAGAGGACACTCCAGCTTCGCCTACGGTGTCGGCACAACACGGGGAGTAACAGTTACCGGTTATAAGTCATCGCTAGATTGGCGTAAAGCGAGTCGCCTGGGGCTGCTCCCGATGGTGGGAGGGATTTTCGGATCTCACTGGACAGCTACCGCCCACCTCAAGCTGGGCAGCCCCCAACCAATAAGGTGCTGTCCCACCACGGTCTGCTATCCTCACTGGGTGCACGGGGATTAGGAACCATCCGAACAGCAGATCGCAACCATCGCACCTGCCAACAAATGAACACATCAATAGAGACCAGCTCTAAAACTGGGAACTTGGAATGTCCGGACAATGGAAACCCACAGGACATCAGCGATTCCAGGAAAACAGTTGTCATAAACAACGAGCTCAAGAGACTCAACGTAGACATAGCCACCCTTCAGGAAACAAGGCTGGCAGACTCGGGCACACTGAAGGAGAAGGACTACATGTTCTACTGGCAGGGGAAGGAAGAGCGACTCCTGACTCTCCGCCTCAACACCACCGCAGGCCCGGTCATCCTTGTCAGCGTGTATGCCCCGACACTGTCCTCCACATCAGACACAAAGGACGAGTTCTACGAGAAACTCACATCCATCATCAGCAGCATCCCCAGCAAGGCAGAACTTGTTGTCTTGGGCGACTTCATCGCCAGAGTGGGCGCAGACCACGAATCATGGTCTTCCTGCCTTGGGCAGTTTGGTGTGGGCAAAATGAATGAGAACGGACAGCGACTGCTCGAGCTGTGCACTTACCATGACCTGTGCATCGCCATCTGGTACTTCCAGACAAAGCCCCAGCACAAGGTATCCTGGAGGCATCCATGCTCAAAGCACTGGCATCAACTGGATCTGATCCAAGTCAGACGTGCTGCCCTCAAGAACGTTCTCCACACCCACGGACTGCGACACAGACCACTCCTTGGTGTGTTGCAAGATCAGGCTGCAACCAAAGAGGTTCTACCGTACCATAGAAGCAGGGGAAACCCCGCATCGATGTCAGCAAGATGCCCCATCCAGACCTCGTGCAACAGTTTGCAGAGGCTTTTGAGAGAGAACTTGCCACCTCGCGTCCTGGAGACTGCAACAGAGAAGTGGGAAACTCTGCGGGACACCATGCACCACACAGCCTTGGCTAGCTTTGGGAAGAAGATCTCAAAGACACACGACTGGTTTGAGGCCAAGTCGACCGAGATGACTCCCGTCATCGAAGCCAAGCATGCCGCCCTAGACGAGTACAAGCGGTCAGCCAACGAGAAGAACCTGCAGATCCTCAGGGCTGCCAGGAGCAAGGCTCAGCAGACTGCCAGGTGTTGCGCCAATGAGTACTGGACACAACTTAGTGAGGACAACCAGATGGCCACCATAACAGGGAACATCAGGGGAATGTACAATGGCATTAAGAAGGCACTAGGACCAGTCCAGAGCAAGACAGCCCCCCTCAAACCCTCCACTGGGGAAGTAATCATAGACAAATGCCAGCAGATGGAGAGATGGGTGGAACTACTCCGACCTCTACTCGAGAGAGAACACTGTGTTCCCCTCAGCCCTTGGCGACCATGGATGAGTTAGATGGAGAGCCGACGGTAGAAGGCCATTGACAGCCTGGCCTCGGGCAAGGCACCAGGCAGCGACGGGATTCCCCCTGACCTGATCAGGCACTGCAAGACCATCTTACTGCTTCCTCTGCATGAAGTCCTCTGCCAGTGCTGGCAAGAAGGAGCTGTACCGCAGGACATGAGAGATGCCACGGTCATTACCTTCTACAAGAACAAGGGCGAGAGAAGCGACCGCAACAACTACAGAGGCATCTCCCTCCTCAACATCATCGGCAAGGTCTTTACTTGGATCATCCACCTGCAGAAGCTGGCAGAACAGAATACAGAGTACAGAGCTTTATTTGTCATTCGGTACCAAGGTACCGAACGAAATTACATAGCAGTCACACAAAAAAAAAGAACACAAGACACATGACCCCAACACAAACGTCCATCACAGTGACTCCAAATACCCCTTCACTGTGATGGAAGCAACAAAACTTCCACTCTCTTCCCCACGCCCACGGACAGACAGCTCGTCCCCGACTGACCCGCACAGTCCCCACGGCCGAGCCGCACCGGGTGCTGAAACGTCCCGTGGCCGAGCCGGGCGATGGAAGGCCCCGCGGCCGTACCGTGCGCTGCTAAGTCCCGCGGCCGAGCCGCGCCGGGCGATGTTAGGTCCCGCGGCCGAGCCGCACCGGGCGATGTTAGGTCCCGCGGCCGAGCCGCACCAGCGATGTAAAGTCCCGCGGCCGAGCCGCGCCGGGCGATGGAAGGCCCCGCGGCCGAGCCGCACCGGGCACTGTTAAGTCCAGTGGCCGAGCCGCACCGGGCGATGGAAGGCCCCGCGGGCGATGGAAGGCCCCGCGGCCGAGCCGCACCGGGCACTGTTAAGTCCAGCGACCGAGCCGCACCGGGCGATGGAAGGCCCCGCGGGCGATGGAAGGCCCCGCAGCCGAGCCGCACCGGGCACTGTTAAGTCCAGCGGCCGAGCCGCACCGGGCGATGGAAGGCCCCGCGGGCAATGGAAGGCCCCGCGGCCGAGCCGCACCCTGCGCCGTGAGGAAGAGACCTAAAAAAGAAAGGTTTACCCCACCCCACCACCCCACCACCCCCCACCCCACACCCCCCACACATACACAGCCAAAAAACAAAAACAAAAACCATCCCAACACCGACACACAACAAAAAAAAGGAAAAAAGACGAACAGACTGCCAGCGAGCCGCAGCCGTTAGGCGCCGCCACAAGGAGGTGTCTACCCAGAGTCACAGTGTGGTTTCCGAGCTGGAAGGTCAACAGTAGACATGGTCTTCTCCCTTCTCCTTGCAGAGAACAGCGGACGCCACTGTATATTGCTTTAATTGACCTCACCAACTCGATGCCGTCCATCAATTCACGTACCTCGGCTCCACCATCACCGACAACCTCTCCTTGGACACAGAGATTGACAAGTGGATCGGGAAAGCAGCTACATCTTTCGCTCGCCTCACAACTCGAGTGTGGACCAATCCAAAGCTGACAGTGAAGACAAAGATAGCAGTCTACAACACCTGTGTCAACAGCACGCTGCTGTACGGCAGTGAGACATGGACTACATATGCCAGACTGGAGAGAAGACTCAACACCTTCCACCTTAGAAGCATCCACCGTATCCTGGGTATATCCTGGCAAGACAGAGTGTCCAACGCCGTGACTCTGTCTTGCGCTGGCCTTCTACTCATGCAGCGCAGGATGCGATGGCTGGGCCATCTCCACCGCATGGAGGATGGCCATATTCCAAAAGACATCCTCTATGGAGAGCTGACATCTGGGAGGAGAACCAGCGGTCGCCCCCAGCTACGTTGCAAGGATGTCTGCAAGAGAGATTTGAAGGCGCTCGACATCGATGTGGAGTTCTGGGAGAGCCTTGCAGCTGACCGCACGAAGTGGAGAGGCATCCTGAACCAACATCTCAAAACGGGGGAAGAGAAACTGGTGAACGCAGCGGCAGACAAGCGGGCACGCAGAAAGGAGCGCAGCAACTTCAACAGACCAGAGACCACACACAAATGTGACCTTTGCTACAGAGACTGTCACTCCCACAATGGTCTCTTCAGCCACAAGCGACGCTGCTCTGGCCGAGCGAGGTGTGGAGCAAGCAGCCAACTAGGATGCATCACCCATGGTCAGCCATGGCCTAAGAAGAAGGAGTCCAGTAATGGAAATTACCAAAAATGTAGAAGCTTTTCAGATGTAAATTGTTACACCCAAAATATAGAACATATTTATAACTCTCATCAGCAAATGGTAATTAATGACAGTGTGAGATTAACATGTATGTTAACCAAAAAGATTAGCACATGTGGGAAAAGATAGGTATGTGGAAGTGAGTAATCAGACATGATCTTAATGAATAGTAGATTAGACTCAAAGGGCTGAATGGCCTACTTCAGTTCCAAGTTCCAAACTCTGACTCCCTAGTCAAACAAGCCACTTCCACTTCATCATAAAGGTGAACTGCTTTGATCTTTGTAATATCAGTCCTCACCGGCCTCTCCTGTCAACCTGTTAACTTTATATAAGTTTTTGCTACCTAGACCAGTTCTACATTTTCATCCCCATATATTCAAACCAATTGAAAAGTCTGCTGCCTAATCCCTGACTCATTATGCTCACTGATCTACTTTGACCCCGACTACCTGATCATTGTTTCCAAATCTCTTCATGAATTCACACTTCTCTTTCTCTCTAATCTCCAATTTTAGATAAATGTTTGCTGTTTTCAAGTTTAAAAAATACAGACACTACTGATGCTAGAAGTCTTAAATTGGGCCAGAAAAACATGGAGATAGTCAGGTCAGGTACCATCTGTGGAAAGACATAAGATTAATCTTAAAGGTTGAGACCCTTCACGAGAATCTGCCTAATCTGAATGTTTCCCGCATTTCAGTTTTTATTTTATGCCTTCAGTTGTCTTGTCTCAAATTTTCTTCTCATGCCCACTGCTCTCTCTGCTCCTGTAGGGCTCTCTTTAAACCCAACCTTTTCATCAAGCTTCAGTTTTGTTTATTGTCGCATGTGCCGAGGTGCAGTGAAAAGCTTTTGTTGCGTGCTGACCATTCTTTTAATCATCTTTTCTAATTTCCAGACTTTTTCCAGACTTTATCGTTCACCCTTTTGTTAAGCATACTCGATATTTTATAGTATGTAGAACACAGAACACAGAACAGAATGTGTGGTAGAAGGTTGTGCTGATGTGTATATTCCACTATTGCTTCATTCCACACAGTATTTCTGCTAAAATTAAGGTGGTCTTCCATTATCTTGCTTTCTCCCGAGTGGATTTATTCTGTACACTTCATGGCTCTTTTCAGTAACAAATTCCATTTTTAATCACTCAATTGTGATATTTTTGTAGTTATGGTTCAAGGTTTTGATCTCTCCTTCAATTTGAAAAACCCTATGAAATAACCCCTTTTTAAAAATTATCTATCAGATCACCTCTCAGTGTATGAGAAATAACAACAGACTGTTTCATTTTATATCAAGGCAAAATGCATATTGAATTTATTGGGGTGTGCATGTGTATTCTTAATTTTTAATGTTTTATGATTTATTCTTAATCGTTTACTGTATGTTCGTGTTGTTACTTGCGAGCGGAGCACCAAGGCACATTCCTTGTATGTGTACACACTTGGCCAATAAACTTATTCATTCATTCATTCATGTATTCATTCATTCATTCATATTGAGGAAAAGCAAACATCTATTTTACATCCCTAATTGCCATGAGAATGCAGTGAAACATATTGAACCAGTGGAATCCTTAGAACAGGCCATTCGGCCCATCATATCTGTGCTGTCCATAATACAAAGTTTTACTGATCACATGCACGTCCATGAGTCTCTTTAAATGCCACCAACATTACTATCATATCTGCTTCCACCACCATCCCTGGCAGCACATTCCCGACACCCATCACTCTTTGTGTAAAAAGAACTGCCTCACATATCTCCTTTAAATTTTCCTCCTCTCACCATAAATTTACCCCATCCAGTATTTGACATTCACACCCAAGAATTAAGACTCTAACCATCCATACCATCCATGCCTCGCATACTTTTATATACTTCTTTCAGGTCAGCCCTTAGCCTCCAATGTTCCAGTGAAAACTGTCCAACTCCTCACAGCTAATACTTTCCAATCTAAGAAACATACTGGTGAACCTCTTCTCCATTCTCTCACAAGCATCCATATCCTGCCTATAGTGCAGCGACCAGAATTCCACCTAATACTTGAAACTTGGCCAAACTAAAGTTTAATACAGCTGCAACATGACTTCCTGACTTTTATACCCGGATAGATGAAGTCAAGATGTACACCATCTTTATCACTCCATCAACTTGTGTTGCCAATTTCAGGGAGGTAGAGACTTTCACCCCAAGATCCGTCTCTACATCAGTTCTTCTCATTTGCCATTTACTGGATACGTTCCCCTTGGATTTAACGTCTCAAACTGCAACATCTCACACTTTTCCAGATTAAACGATCTGCCATTTCACAGCCCAAATTTCCAATTGATCCATATGCAGCATTATCCTTGACAACCTTCCTAACTATTCACAACTCCTTTAATTTTCCTATTGTCTGCAAACATATTATAGCAATCCGACTACCTCCATTTCTATCCACATAATTTCTATATGCGTGTATAAATATATATCACAAAGGTCCCAGCTCTAATCCTTGCAGAAGATCACTGATCACAGACCTCCAGTCAGAAAAGCATCCCCGCACCACTTCCTTCTGTCCTCCATGACCAGGCCAATTTTGTACCCAGTTTACCAACTAACAATGGATCCCCTGAGACTAATTATTTTGGATCAGCCTGCCATGATGGATCTTTTCAAATGCTTAATAAAGTTCATATAGATAACATTCACTGGCAGTACCCTCATCAATCATCTTCCTCACTTCCTCAAAAATCTAAATCAAAACTAAGATAGGAAACATATCCCCACACAGTCACATGGAATTTTCCTAATAAATTCACTCTTTTTCAAATGAGAGTAAATCCTGTCCCTAAGAATCTTTTCTAGTAACTTTCCTACCATATAACACTCACCAACCTATCAATTCCTAGGTTGTCTCTGTTGCCTAAAGAAGCAACATTGACGATTGTCTATTGACCCAATTACAAAGATTTTGGACAAAACCCAGCAATCTTCTCCCTTACCTCCCTGGGAACTTATCCACCTAAATGTTTTTCCAGAGATCCAACACCTCGTCCTTCTTAGCACTGACATGTCCGAGAATACCCTTCCATGATCTCACCAGCATCCACGTCCTTCTACATGATGAATACTAATGAGTGGCATTCTGATGAAGAAGGCATTCCTAAAGTGCTGAATAAAAAGGAACTACTGATCCTGGAATGTGGCGCAACGGGCGATTCTCTGCTCCCAGTCCCCTGGAGCTGGGATGCACTGGGTGATTCACTGCTCCCGGTCCCCTGGAGCTGGGATGCACTGGGTGATTCACTGCTCCCGGTCCTCTGGAGCTGGGGTGCACTGGGCGATTCTCTGCTCCCGGTCCCCTGGAGCTGGGATGCACTGGGTGATTCACTGCTCCCGGTCCCCTGGAGCTGGGGTGCACTGGGTGATTCACTGCTCCCGGTCCCCTGGAGCTGGGATGCACTGGGTGATTCACTGCTCCCGGTCTCCCGGAGCTACGGTGCTATAGGCATATTTTTCCCTTCGCACATGCCTGTCAATTGGCTGTCTGTTTTCATCCTGACCTCTTCCTATTCCTGCATTTTCCTCTTCCACTGCATACGTTGTCGCCTTCTTGAATTGGATTCATCCTCCGATGAAGAGAGGTTGCTGGCGTCAGTCTGACAGGATTCTATATTCCCCATGCTATTTTTCTTATCTGCCCTTTGTTTCTTTGTTAGCACCTTCTGTAACTTTTTTCTCTTTGCTGCCATCTGCCACACCCCTTCTT